>NW_010515354.1:366-12034 GCF_000687285.1 Phaethon lepturus | reverse complement strand
CTCTTTCCTACAGTGCTCATTGATGCTGTCCGTCCCTTTTTGCCTGCAGTTGCCTAAATGGCAGCTAATGTGAGTGCTTACAGTTCAATTCCCTGCTACAAACTTCATGTGTGATCCGGTGCGTGTCATTTAGGCAGTGTCTGTGCTGCGGTCAACAGTGCTCCGATGCATCAGAGATGACCTTTTTGTGCAAAATCTATTCTGTGTTTCACACAGGCATGTTTGACTGCTGTCCCCTGTTCCAAGAATAACTGTGTCTCTCAGCTTTCTGCTTCTAATGGGAATGGGAGAGGGAATGTAACGTTCCCTTCCATACCATCTCGGTGCTGAGTGCAAACAGCTTCCAAAGTTTCCTGGAGGCTCTGCCTAACAGAGGCACAAAAGCAGCACTCACCCTCACCGACCAGCTCTTCCCAGTGTCCCACTGAAGAAATCCCCAAGGTTCACAGACACTACATCCCAAAAGCACCAACCTTACCCTGTTCAGCTGATTTCTGTTGAGCAATGACAGTTACTGCACCATTTGGTCTGTTTTTCACAATTTGGGTTTTGCTGTGCCCCCTTCTCTCTTGATGTCCTTGGAGACAGCGGTGAGTTTCTGCCTATTGCAGTCTCTTGCATGCACTTTTGCACTGTGCAATTTCTACCAGGAGCATTTCACTGCTATAACCAATGTTTCTATACAAATGACCCCAACATACTTAATATTTTTCTCCACAGATGATGTGGTTACTCAAGATGTTGTTCTAGATCTACCTACAAATTTGGTGGAAGGATCAGTCAGAGCTTCCTTTTCTGTTGTTGGTAAATACATAATTAATAAAACATAAAAAGAAAGAAAATGTAAAAACATAAAATGAAAGCTTTTTCAGGATTCAAAATGTGAGTTTCCACTCTTTGTGTAGGAAATTCATGAGCAAAGAGACTGATTCTCATCCTGTCCAGCAATGCTCTTTGCTGCATCAGAGAAATTAAGTTTAAATATTGGTTACATCCTCCTTCACTCTTCTGTTTAAATTTATTGCATTTGATTGTATTGCTCTGAAGTAGAACAGTTCTGAGTTATGACCCCAGCCAGACTCATGCAAGTAAAACTTTTTTTCCACTAACCCACCTGCAAATCAGAGAAGCTAGTGGAATCTTTTCAGTCTTTTCCTGGAAATAACCTGAACTGGGTTACATGACTACTAGTCATAAAATCTTTGTTTTGTAATGTTGATTTCATCTCATTACAGAAATCCCTTGCTGCATCTGTGCTATCTTCCCTAAAAATAACAATTTAGAGGTGGTCTACAATACATCTTCATAACCAACATCCTTTTTCAGCATTAGTTGTTAATTCCATAATACATGGTTCACTGTAGCACCTCTAGGCTGTTCCCCTTCCCTCCTCTGGAAACAGAGTTTCCTGGAAGTTCTTTTCATTTCTAATAAGAACTATCTGCCTGAAGTGGCACTAATTCAGGTAGTGTTTCCAGTGTGGGCAATTTAGACTAAGTAAGGAGAGGCAGGGAAAAGGTTTCTTTTTGTTGACCACAAAGCAGAACAGAACAAATCACTCAATCAGCAACTGAGAGCTTCATGCTTGTTGGAAATCTCTGTAGTACCAGACAGGCTTGCAACCCCACGTGGGCTTTCCCTGTCTCTACCTACGGAATGGGAATTACTGTTTATTTCAGTGGCCACGAGTTGTGCTGATCCCCCCCTGGCATCTCCTCTTCCCCAGGTGACATCATGGGCACTGCTATGCAGAATGTGCACCAGCTCCTCCAGATGCCGTTTGGCTGTGGGGAGCAGAACATGGTCCTGTTTGCGCCCAACATCTACGTCCTGAACTATCTCAACAAGACAGGGCAGCTGAGTGAGGAGGTCAAATCCAAGGCCATCGGCTATTTAGTGAGCGGTGAGAGCTTTTTGCTTCCCTTACGACGTATGCTGAAATTCCCACTGAGGCCCAGTGAGCAGAAGCAAGAGCACAGCTATCCCAGCAGTAGGGCACTGCTGCTGTAGCACAGCTCAGTGACCCAAGGGACTGCCCTGATCAAGACCTTTGCTTTGTCGTCTTATCCTATTTTGCTGACACTCAACTGTCATGTTTCCTTTGAGGTTTTGTCTTTCATCCCTTTCTCCTTTTCCACTCAGGCACAGCATGTATCCTAATCCTATTAGTTTAGATAGAGCACAGAGCTGATACAGCTCTGCCTATTCTGTGACTCGGTGTTTCTGCAGGACAAGATGCTCCATGCTTCCACCTAAGCTCCCTCAGGGCTCCCCCACTGCTTGGTAGATGTATATTGCCTGAGCTTTCCCACTGTGGTTTCAGATAAATCTGATAGCAAAGAGAATAGGGTTTTATTTTTAAATTAGGAAACACTTCCTCTTCCATGTTTTTGCAGGCTACCAGAAGCAGCTGTCATACAAACATCCCGATGGGTCCTACAGCATCTTTGGCACTAGAGATAAAGAAGGGAACACGTGGTAAGTGACTGGGAAAAGAAATGGCTCAGAAATGAATTTGCATTCAATTTACATGATGCTGGTAAGAGGCATCTTTGCGAGCTAAATCAGATGTACAGAGCTGGTGAGGACTCGGACTCTGTAAGTACTAAGAAAAATGGCTCTCCACACCCTGCCAGGTGGGGTGTTGTTGTGGTTTAAACCCAGCCAGCAACTAAGCACCACACACTGCTCACTCCTGAGCGGTGGGATGGGTGCAAGAATTGGAAGAGTAAAAGTGAGAAAACTTGTGGGTTGAGATACAGACAATTTAACAGGGAAAGCAAAAGCTGCACATGTAAGCAAAGCAAAAGAAGGAATTCATCCACCACTTCCCATCGGCAGGCAGGGGTTCAGCCATCTCCCGGAAAGCAAGGGTCTGTCACACGTAACCGTTACTTGGGAAGACAGATGCCATCACTCCGAACATGTTCCCCCCTTCTTTCTTCTTCCTCCCAGCTTTATATACCGAGCATGACATCATATGGTATGGAATATCCCTTTGGCCAGCCTGGGTCAGCTGTCCTGGCTGTGTCCCCTCCCAGCTTTCCACGCACCCCCCGCCTTCTCACTGACAGGCCAGCATGTCCTTGACTGCTCAGCAACAACTGAAACCATCAGTATGCTATCAACATTTTTTTCATCCCAAATCTAAAACATAGCCTCATACTAGCTTCTATGAAGAAAATTAACTTTATCCCAGCTGAAACCAGGACAGGTGCGCAGACAGGTGACCCCTAAAGACCCAGATGACTTTTTGATTCGCGCTCCTGCTGTCTCCCATGAAATCCAATGCATTGCAGTGCTCTGTAGCTGGGATCAGCCCCAGAGTGTGCTGGACACCCTTCCTGTGTCCCATCTAGCTACTATTCCTTTAACTACTCTCTCCTCAAGGAGCACACAGTGACAAAGCATGCCACCAACATGTTGGCTGTAACTCTTCATGCTTTGCCTAGCGTGAATGGAAGGGCTGACTTTTTCTGTTCCTATTTCCAATGCTCACCTCACAGCTTCATTTTTCTCTTGCAGGCTCACTGCCTTTGTGTACAAATCATTTGCAAAATCTAGTCATTTCATCTACGTTGATGACAATGTCCAGGCTCAAACCCTGATGTGGCTGGCAAGCAAACAGAAGCCAGATGGCTGCTTCCGAAGTGTTGGGACACTCTTCAACAACGCCTTGAAGGTGGTAGAGAATTATTTCTTGGTCAAATTTACACTGTTATCATTAAGAACATGCTATCCTATTACTGTCAAAAACTATACTTTACTCCTAATGCCTGTCCTCTGCCAAGGGCTAACTCTCCACACCTTACAATGACTATTTTCAGCTCAGTCAGCTTCTTCACACTGTATTTTACGTCTTCTGAGCACCTGAGATAGGGTAACAGGACTGTAAGCTTGAGGGATTGATGTTTTTGATGTGATAGCAGCAGGCTTCTCTTGATTTAAAAGCCATCCCTGCTATGTGTATGTTCTCCTTCCTTGTGTCCAGCTGGGACATAGCAATTCATATATAAAGGCTTCTCACTCCTGACGTTCACTGAAAATTCTCTGTGTCCTTTACAGGGAGGAGCAGATGCTGAACTGTTGCTTTCTGCCTACATCACCATTGCCATGCTAGAAGCTGGGCACTCCGGCTTGGTAAGGAGACCTTCAACTGCTAGTATTCAGCTGGAATTGGTCCCTAGTTGTTGACTTGGCTCCAGTGTCTGCTACAAATTGTCCAGGTAGTAAAGAGAGGCAGAGGGAGAAAGAGATACCGGGGAACGTGAACCTGCTCTATATCTGCACTAGTTGCTGTGATAGAACAGTTCCCCATCTCTATACCTCTTCAACCACCCATATTCAAGCAGAAATTGTACAGACCTCAGCGGAATTACGTCTTCTATTTTAGAGACCCAAAATATTAAGTGACACCTTTTTGTTTTCGATAAAAAAGCCTGACAAGTAGTAGCCCCCACAGTATGGCTTAGCTTCAAACCTGGCTCAGTCAAGAAAGTAAGTTATTTCAGGTAAATTCATAAAGTCTACAAATAGAACTAAAAGCTATGTTGGGAAAACAAAGGTCCATCTGAGTGAAAATCCAATCTGTCCTTTTTCAAAAGTGGCTAGTACAAGACTACAACAAAGATATTAGACTTCAATATATGACTTTCTCTGCCTCCAATTTGTCATATCCTTTTTGGGGACCTTCCTGATTAGATAATGCAAGGACACAGAGTCAAACTGTCATCATTTTTTACTTGGTGAAAACCTATTACAACTCCACAGAGTTAAAATAAAATTACACCCAAGTCACTGAGGATAGAGACTACTAGGTTGGATTTGTTCAAGACAACAGACACATGACTACAGAAGTGCAGAGTGAATTGTTATCATGGAGGTAAGCAGAAGGAATTAGCTGTGAAAGAAACAGAACAGTCTTCTGTTTATACACTGACATCTTCAAGAACACACCGAACATCTACTTCATTTGTATGATGTTTCAGTCTGAAATCCCTCCTGAGAGAATTCTGTATTCTCTCTCCTCTAGTCACTATACAAACTGAAGTCCCATTCTCATTGCTGTAATAGTGACAGGATGAAGAACAAGTTTAAAGAAAATAATTGTTTGGCCAGTCAAAGACTACTGTCCTGAATTAGATCCACATGTTAATTTTTCTTTTTATTTTTAAGTACCCAGTACTCCGAAATGCATTTTATTGCCTGGAGACTGCATCTGAGAAGAATATCAGTGATGTTTACACTCAAGCACTCATGGCCTATGCTTTCTGCTTAGCTGGGAAGGCAGAAAAATGTGACTCATTCCTTAGAGAGTTAAAAAAAATTGGTGAGTTTCATCCATTTGGGGAATCTGGGAGGTGGGAAGAGGGAACAGACCTTATGGATGGTACGTGGTTTAACCTTGACAATACTGAGAATATAGACACATGAACCAACCTCCACAAATAATCTATGGAGTTAACTTACAGCATATCTGTTGCTTTGTAAAGAGTACTTGCAAGAAAGGGGCCAGGACATAGTACATCTCTGAAGCACAGAACAGTGACACCTGTGTTCTATTCTGGTTGCTCCTCACCTTCTCTTTTGTTTATTCAGATGGCTCACAGCACTGGGACCAGGCGGAAAAGTCTCCATCAGAAAAATCTCCCTCCTTCCTTGACCATGCCCCATCAGCTGAAGTTGAGATGACCAGTTATGTGCTGTTGGCATTGCTCTACAAACCCAACCAGAATCAAGAGGATCTCACAAAGGCCTCAGGGATTGTGCAGTGGATCATCAGGCAGCAGAATCCCTATGGAGGTTTCTCTTCCACCCAGGTGGCGAAATCCCCTTCTGCTCCCCAGCAAGTCCTAGGAATTGGGGCACTGGTTCAGGGTGCCAGTGGGCCTTTGACTAACTAGTCTTATTTCTCTTTTGTATTTGCTGTCTCAAACACACAGAGATCAAGTCTTTCTCCTAGAGAGACCAAAATACCATTTTTTTCCTCCTCTTCTTAACTATGGAAAGGTTAAAGCCATACAAGAGTAATTTGACTAGCAACAAATACAGATATTTGTGTCAGGGATGAGCCTAGAAAACACCATGACAGCTGTTCCATGACCAAAAAGCACTCTATTTCTAGTTCCCTAGAAAACACACACTTCACCACTATGAAAAATTCAAGTGTGCTCTAGTACTCAGATTTTATGTTCTGAGACCTTCATATGAGTAGAGAGATTTCTTCCACCCTAAACCATGCATGCCAGAATGACATGGCTCCTTATATATGGGAACCCTGGAGTTACCCACAAATTCAAGGTTTCTTTAGTCAGGATGGAGCAACTGTGCTTCATACTGGAACGGTGACTTTGACCTCCTCTGCACCAGTCATGCTATGTAGCTAATGACCTTTTATTTTCTTTTCCTCCAGGATACAGTCATTGCTCTTCAAGCCCTCGCTGCATATGGTGAGGCCACCTACAATTCTGTTACACAGAATGTTGTCAAGATCACTTCCAAAAAGCCTTTTGAGAAGGTATTTATTGTCAACAATGCAAATAGGCTCCTGTTGCAAGAGACTCCCCTTCCCGAGGTCCCTGGGAAATACAGCCAATCAGTGAATGGCAGTGGTTGTGTACTTATGCAGGTAAGTGTCTGCTCTCCTCTTCATTGTGTCTCGCATTCTGCATACAATACAGTCATGTTTTTGATAATTCTCCATCCAACTTCTCTTCATTTTTCCTAATTATTTTATTTCCCTAAACTATTTAAACACTCTTTTCCCCATTCCACATTCTGACTCCTGTGGAGTCAGAGGATGGAGAAAGAGTCCTTTCTGATCAGCAACTGGTTTCTCTCTGGAGATGACTCTGGGTACAAGCACTTTCACTATCAAAAACAGAATTCTGTTTTGTCAGCCATTGATGTAAGCAAGGATCTTCCACATAAAACCAAGAGCAACATTGCCAGGAAACTTCACTAAGTCTGACACTTGTTTCTTTGGAACACAAAGAAAAGCCCTTGGTGTGCATGAACAAAAAGGTTTTTTTCTCTTCCAGACAGTGCTGAGATACAACATTCACCTTCCAGAGGGTGCCTTTGGATTTTCACTCACAGTAAACACATCAAATGCTTCCTGCCCACTGGATCGACCAGGAAAATTTGATATTGTCCTCATAAGCAGGTAATGTTCCATCAACAAACCAGCTGCACAGATGACAAGACACTCAGAGAAGATTGCTGTGTATATTCAGTTCTGCTTATAAAGTCAAGAACCATGAGCTGATCAACGTGTTGATGATATCAGCCTGTAAGACACAATATCCCAAAAGACCTTTGTGACAGTAACTGATGGTGTTAGCCCATATCTGGCCCCTTCATACTAGGGGCCTCCCCAGTGTCTCCCATCTGAGCCCATCAGCAAACGCATGTGAGTAACTCCAGCCTCCCCACATTGTATGAGGCCAGGAACAGAGAGTTGAGGTTTGCTTCCCCGGGCACGGTCCAGACTGACAGGGGCTTCTGTTGTTTCAGTTACACGGGGAAGCGTAGCAGCTCCAACATGGTCATTATTGATGTGAAGATGCTCTCTGGCTTTGTTCCTGTTAAGTCTTCCCTGGATAAGGTAAACTATAGGAGCAAGATTAAATGAGTCACCCCAGGGACAGAGGAGAAGACCGGTCATGATGAAAATAGAGGCCTGGTTAAGAACTGTTCACCCACAAACACTGTGAGGTGCACAGTCTTCATTACTGGGTGGAGGGAATTCCCTACAGGGAGCTGCAGGCACACAGACCTTCCAACATTAAAAACTAGGAAGGGTTCCAGCTAGAGCCTGACCAGCTGGCAGCTGCATCTGGGAGCTGGCACTGCCCGGGTAGGAAAAGGTTGGGAAATCTACCAGACTAGTTCTGAAATCTGTACATCACCGGAGGCAGGCAGTACTCCCTAATGAACTGCAGTGTATCTCATCTCACACACTTGGGAAGTGCTCATACCCCCTGCTAAGTCAAGTGGCAGTTTTTGCTCAGCCTTCTCCATCTATTCAGCAACATGTGGTCTCTCAAAATCAGCTGCCAGCCCTTGATACCTGGCTAGGAACAGAATGAATCCCACAGGCATGTAGTGGTAGGGTCTGAGGTAGCACTTGTTTTTTCATGGGTTATAGATATATTCGTTTATGTCCATTTCTTTGTTTTAAAGCTCATTGATGGTCATACAGTGATGCAAGTAGAAAATAAGAAAAACCATGTTCTCCTTTATCTGGAAAATGTAAGTTCTGATCACTGTCTATTTGATTTTCACAAAGGATGCAAAGAGCATGTAATAGATGCACCTACAGAGCGGATGCACTCTATGAAGTGTATTTATCTTGTTCCCTTCCCCATCAGTTTTTCACTGTAATCACTAAGCTACTTATTCCTCAAACTGCATGTAACATCCCAACCTCCCAAACAGCTTTGAACTGATGCCTGCCCTACTAGCAACTAGAAATAACTTGTTTTAAAAAAGGACATAGAAATTAATCAAAATTCTTTCTCCTTTCAGTCAATAGCAGATAAACACCAGAAAAGAGTTTTCTCTGTGTGTCTGTCCCCTTGGCAGGCTTCTCGAAAACCTCAGTCCTTCCAACAGGATATGAACACCGCTCTGATCACCTCTGGAAAAATTTCCATTCCTTCTCTTACACTAGTTCATTCCCAAATCTAATCTGTAATCTAATCCCTGGATCAGAATTTACATATTAAAAGTACATTGGCTTGGAACCCGGCAGAACTAACAACAGAAGCCAATATCCCAGTGATGTACATTGATTCCCAGTTTCTTTGTGGCACATTATGTTTATGTCTGAAATGGGAGGGGCTGGAATGCCAGACTTCATCTTCCTGACCATCAGAAGGTCCTGGAGAATTAAGATCAGTCCTTTGGGACATCTTTTCCCTCTCTGGCAATAGGATGTGTAATAACTACAGAATCTTGTAATACAAGCAGGCTAGGAAGCTTAAAACTCTTCATGTCATTTTCATTTTGGACTCTCCAAACGTATTTCTGATCCCAGTTTGGCAGGCAGATAATGGATATCCCACATCTGTATGTGTGGCATCAGTGGGATTTGGAATATACAATCAATCAGTTACCACCCTGGTTGGCTCCAGATGGTGTTATGCAAATAAAAATACTCATGTGACCCCTGTTCCTCCATTCCCAGATCTCACAGAATAAAAGGAAAGAAATAACTTTCTCAGTTGAGCAGGACTTTGTAGTGACCCACCCCAAGCCAGCTCCTGTGCAGATCTATGATTACTATGAAACAGGTAGGTCTTCGATTTTAACCAGCATGAAGTGGTGGGGAGGGACAAGAGTGAGCAGCAGCACTGTGTGCATTACAGGAGATCCAGAACCAGCCCTCTTGGAACCAGCACTCCTCTGAAGTCTACCAGGAACTGGAGCTAGTGCTGGGGGAGAGGCTGCACTTTAGTGAGCTTGGTCGCATGCCCAAGGTGACAAGAAGGCATGACTGGGAAGTTACAAAAATGCATGTCCCAGAACAGAGGAGATTTCAAGGATCTCTAGCTTAAGCGTGTGTAGGGTATATCCACCTCCAGGTAAAGGCACAAGAAGTGGTCTCCAGGCTAATGGGAACATTTCCTTCCTCCTTTTCCAGAAGAGTATGCTGTTGCTCAGTATATATCACCTTGTAAAGACGCTGTTGCAGAATTGGACTAATGATTAGAAAAGGTAAGTGAAAGCCAGGAAAAAAAAAACAAGCAGCAATGAGGGTGAAGCAGTGGGGAATGAAAGATGAGAGAAGAGTTTGTAAAAAGAAAGGTAAGAAGGTGAAGTATAAAGCAGCATGAGCAGAGGGATTGGCAGGGTGAGTAAAGCAATGACTATTCTTGCAGAAAAGGAGTCTTCAGTCTCCACTAGGGTTCTCAGAGAGCAGCCAGAGACAGCAGCCAAATCCTGTCCCATGCCACACGATCACTGGACTCTTAAGTGGAGACCACATTGCTGTTCATGGGAAGAGCTCAGTCTCTCTGTAGGATGAGACCCAAAGTGCAGAATAACAGACAGACTAGGAAATAGCTTTGGAGTTTCCTCAAAAGCATCGACACTTAGCAAGCAATAATCTACCTACAACTGTCCTTGAAAACCTCCCCTCTGAAGCCTATACTTCATGGGCACAAGCAGGGTGCTTCACATGGACTTACAGAAGTCCCTTTATGGCCAGCTGACACATTATCTGAGGAGCACACTTGAGGTGACATGAATCATGGAGGTGGTGTGTTGACTCGTCAGAGGTATGATGCTATCCCGCTGTAGGGGAGGTCCAGGTCTGTGTCCTGCTCAGCACAACAGTTATGCTGGCTGTTATCTGCTGAGCTGTTCCCAGGGGGTAAGGGCACAACTTGCTGCCAGCCCTTGGTCCAGCTCTTGTCTGTGTTGCACAGAAGGGGCTAACTACCCTGTATCCTGAAACAGCTATTTTATACCATAGAATCATAGAATCATTAAGGTTGGAAAAGATCTTTAAGATCATTGAGTCCAACTGTGAATATCCTGCAGCTGTTGGTTTGTTCTCAGTGAGACTACTTTCTTTTGGATTTTCCCCTGCAGGACCATCATAAATATGGAACAAGTGGTCAATCACCCTATTTTCTTCTGTCATTAAGTTCTGGAATGGGCCATTTCACCTTATTAATCACAGCGGGAGTCTGTGATGTCATTTGAGCTAGTGTCTGATTCTCTGTTTCCTTTCAACGGCCCATCTCTCCAGATCTGTATCATAATCATATGTACTTTTACATCAATAAACCTCCCTTTTACGTTGGGTATTGTCTTTATTTCAGTGTCACAGAACAGGCATTTCAATGACAAACCACATGTTCACACAAGTCTTTATGAGGAGCAGCTGAGGGAACTGTGATCGTTCAGTCTGGAGAAAAGGAGGCTGAGGGGAGACCTTATCGCTCTCTACAACTACCTGAAAGGGGGTTGTGGTGACGAGGGTGTTGGTCTCTTCTCCCAAGTAACCAGCGATAGGACGAGAGGAAATGGCCTCAAGTTGCGCCAGGGGAGGTTTAGATTGGATATTAGGAAAAATTTCTTCACTGAGTGGTCAAGCATTGGAACAGGCTGCCCAGGAAGGTGGTGGAGTTACCAACTCTGGAAGTGTTCAAAAAACATGTGGATGTGGCATTGTGGGACATGGTTGAGGGGGCATGGTGGTGTTGGGTTAACGGTTGGACTTGATGATCTTGAAGGTCTTTTCCAACCTTAATGATTCTGTGATTCTATATGTTATGGCTGCTGGCTGGGGGAGGACGGAGAGGGAAACATTCCGTTGTGCCTGCAGCACCCGGCCTCCTCTCCCAGCTACAGCTGATAACCACTGGCAACTACTATAATATGCAGCATGTTCGGCCTCTCCCCGCTGCAGAGTGTGGGCCCCATTGCCCATGGCTGCTGAACAGCCTCTCACCTTTCCCCGGCCCTGCCAGGGCACTGCCTTGGCACTTGTGGCACGAAGGTAGAGTTTTCTGTGTGGACATTGTGGAGTGCCTCTGCACCGTGCTTAGTAGAGCAGAGGGTGAAGAAAGGGGCGGTTTCAGTGCAGGCCTGGTGAGTGCCTGGTCCCAGTCCACCAGGCTGGCCAGAGGTTGTCCAAAAGAGATGATGAGCCTGG
>NW_010515354.1:0-280 GCF_000687285.1 Phaethon lepturus | reverse complement strand
GATGCCCTGCCCCAGCAACAAGCCTCCCCATTTTCCTGCATGTCTCATCATCCCCCCACTTCGTTAGGCCCAGAGCCATGCTAGTTTCCACAAACACAAACGCTCCCGGGCTGCAGCATGCCAGAGTCGTGGGGTGGGGTGGGTGGGAAGAGCATGATCCAGGCACTACCGGAGCCCTGGCAGAGAAGGCAAAGGGACGGGGAGGCATGGCTGGAGACAAGGGAGCAGAGCAGCATCGTGAGGGCTCGGGGGAGAAGTACGGATGCAGCTCCCCTTAGCC
>NW_010515353.1:0-3702 GCF_000687285.1 Phaethon lepturus | reverse complement strand
CGCGCCTGAGGTGGCGCGGGCTGCGTTCTGCTCATCCTGCGGAGGCCTGGGAGGCTCTGGGCTGCTCGTTTGCTCCCCGTGGCCCGCACTGCGCTTACAAGGGCAAGGGGAGGCCCCGCCGCCGTGCCTGTGGTGCAGCGTGCAGGCAACCCTACCCGGGGCAGGAGCGGACCGCGACGCAGCGCGTCTGCTGCACAGGAATGCGATGATGCTGCAATTTAATTCCCTTTCCTCTCCGAGTGGAGAGCGGGCAAGGAGAGGAGCGAGTGCCTCTGCTTCGTGTCACCACCCTGCATGCTGGAAACCGGGCAGTTGTGGGGGAACGAGGGGCTGCTGCGCCCTGGGGCACTCGTTTATTTTCTTCCAGGTGGCCGTAGCAGGGAGGAGGGCTGGTGGGAAGCTCTGAGCGTCACACTCCCGACTAAAGTCTCCTGCACGTGACTCTGTCCCTTCTGCCACGAAGGACTGGTCATGTTTTCCATTCTTGACTCCCTGTGGCTGCTCTGAACACCCCGGGTCATCTGTGTGCAAACCAGCTGCTTTTCCCACTGCTCGGCTCTCGACAGCTCAGCAGGCCTTCATCGCTGCTGGGCGCCCGCCCGCTGGGGTCATTAAGGCAGTTAGCGCAGTGTTAAGATACATTCATTTTTGGAGGGCTTTTCTTTTGGGAGCCCAGGAGGTGGGAGTTCAGATCCTCCCTCAGCAGCTCCTGGCCCTGCAGTGGACTTTCAGAGGTAGGAGCACTGCTGAAGCCCTGCGTACCCCAGAGCTCCCATATAGCACAGGAAAAACCTATTATGGGAAAGCTGCTGATAGCAGAGGTAAGCTCTTACCCGCATACTCCGCTGGTGTTACCGACTCTGGAGAATCAGCTTGTTTCGGCCAGGTTCCCAAACTGCTTTTTTGGTGTTTGTCCAAAACAAGCCTATGCCTACCCCAAAATTGTCTAACCGAATGAAAGGAATGACCTCAGTCGGACAGACGCTCCTCCCTCCGGTCCTACAACTCGAGCGGGGCCTGGACACAACCCCAGCTTGACTCCACTCTTCTCCCCTGAAAGAAGCCATCTGAGGACGTTGGAGCTCAGTCCAGATCTGACTTTCACAGCAGACCCCTCTCTGTGTAGTGAGTAAAATCCTAATGCAGAAAGCTTTAAGGCAGTTCAGAAATGTGCATAAATGTTGGGCATTTGGCTGTTCAGTCTGGAGTATTTGGGGAATAAAGATCAATCCCATAAGGATGACCTGTCACTTGCATGTCTTCATGTTGGCTTGAAGTTTGGCCCTTTCATTCCGCTTGCTTTCTCACTTTCCATCCAAGGCATGTGTGTTGCTCTTATAGCCGTCTCCTTATGGTCATGAGATTTGGGGACACGCATTCTCTTATCTGGGGTTTTCACAGTTGCTGCTCCTTCTCCTTGAAATGGTTGCAAGGCATGCTGAGTTGGGTGAGATGACCTGTTGCTCTCAAGTTTATTTCTTTATAGCATCTCTATCAAGCAAGACTGTAAGACACAGAATTCGAATACTTCTAGATCACCGTAGTCTTGTCAAACTCAAATGTTGTGACTCACTGTGAATGTGGGGTTTATGAGCTGTTTTACCACTGATTTTTATTCTCTTTTTGGTGAAAAAAAGTTATGTAATTCAAGCTTTTCCTTCTTTCTTCTCTTTTTTGCACTCAAATTTACCATACCTGCAGATAGACTGCACCTGTTAGCAGCTGGTGTGGTGTAGTGGGAGCAGATCCACAGATGTGGCTGTTCGGTGCTGAGGACTTAATACGTCAAGGGATTTATATCAGTCTGCCTCTGTTCTGGTTCCCAAGGACCGGACACTTGTTAGAGGTTGGAGCGCAGGAGGTCCACTCCTGGAGTCCATCTCCTGCTTTCCTTTCACTCAAAGGGAATCCAGTTAAAAAAATTGCTCCCTGAGGTAAATCAAAACATGGCAAGTAGGACAAACGGGAGATTTGCCTCATAAACTCATTCCTGATGCAAACAAAAACAGGCACAAAGAAAGACCTGTCAAGAGACCAAGGTCAACAGACCAAGCCCAGAGACACTGCTTTACCCTGAGGTACCACATGGTTCAAACGTGTGGCAAACGGGTCAGTTACTTGGCTAGAGAGATAGCTGTTGAGCTTGGCTGAGCAGCTCTCTTACTCTTTCTTGGATATAGCTGCTAATCTATTCTTCCCTCCTCGTACACTTCCCCAACATTCCCCTTTTCCAAACCCTCACTAAGCATATACATGTATATATATATATAATATGTGTGTGCGTAGGCAGTTGTGTCTGCTGCCGGGATTTCCTCCCAAACAATACCTGTTGTGCTGGCCACAGCGGTTCTCTTGGTTCCCATGCTCAGAGCAGTTTGAGTTTCCTGCTGGCTCAGCAGCAAGACTTTCAGGGCTTTTTATACTTATTCTTCTTTGGGAGCCAAACGGAGGAGCGCAGTTTGCCTGTGAATAGCGAGCTGGCTGGGCAAGCGGCAGGAAGCTTGCATACTAAACCGTGTGAACTTTGAGGAGGGGAGGAAGGGGGCCGGGGGCCGCTGGCTGGGCTTGGCGAGGCATTTGCCGCAGCTCTCCGCCCTGTAAACTCATCATCTCAGCAGAGGGATGCTCCCCGCCAAAGGAACGAAAGTATCTGTAGAAGGGGAGTGGAAAGAAGCGAGAGCGCTGAAAATGGAATTATGGAGGAAACACGGGGAGGGCTGAGGAAGCAGAGAAGAGTGAGGAGGCTTTGGGTTTAATTATTCGCGTGAAAACTTGGGTTCCCTGCACGGAGCGATGCTACGGCACCTCGTGCTGCACTGCTGGGCTCGCAGGCCCGCTTGCTCACCCCCGCACTGCCCCGGCAGCGGCCGCACCGTCTTCTCTGGGTAGGGACAGCTTTTCTGTATTGCCCAGGCAAAATCAAAAGCACAGAAATGAAAACACCCTCCTCTCCTCCCCCCTCTACTCCTTTCTGTTCCTGTCAGCAAAAATTAATAAATCACCGGGTTCCCATTCTCAAGGACCAGGCAGCATGGTGTGGCTATGAAAGGGGTTCGATGAGCAGCACCACCAAACGCCGGCGCCTGCTTGTGGGTCGCGGGCGAAGCTGTCCCTGGAGCAGGGAGCGAGGTGTTTCGGCGGGTGCTGTGGCTCCGCTGCAGGTGCGAGTGCGCTGGGATCATCCACGGAAAAAGGTGGGAGGTGAGAGGAAGGAAGGGAGGGAGGAAGGGAGGAAAGGAAGGAGGGAAGGAGGGAAGGAGGGAAGGAGGGAAGGAAGGAAGGAAGGAAGGAAGGAAGGAAGGAAGGAAGGAAGGAAGGAAGGAAGGAAAGGAAGGAAGGAAGGAAGGAAGGAAGGAAGGAAGGAAGGAAGGAAGGAAGGAAGGAAGGAAGGAAGGAAGGAAGGAAGGAAGGAAGGAAGGAAGGAAGGAAGGAAGGAAGGAAGGAAGGAAGGAAGGAAGAAAGAGAGGAAGGAAGGAAGGAAGGAAGGAAGGAAGGAAGGAAGGAAGGAAGAGCTGAGCCTGAGGTACCTGCCTCCTGCTCGTGTCTGCACAAACTAATGAGGAAGAGGCTTTGCCCGTGCTTTGAAAATGAGGCGGCAGAGGATCGTGCGTGCCGCACGGAGGCTTCCTGAGCGAGAGCGGCCCGACGTGGGCATGGTGCGGAGGCGGGCGTTGGCGGGATGGCCCCGCGCAGGGAGAGCTG
>NW_010515352.1:79841-95045 GCF_000687285.1 Phaethon lepturus | reverse complement strand
TCTATCCTGGCTGAAACCAGGACAACTAAAAAATTAATTCTAAAAATTAGCTAGTATTGAATGTATCTAAAAGGCAGTGCAAGAGCTAGCAAGGGTCATTTCTATGGTGTACTGAAGACAAAGGGTGAAGAGAGTCTACGTTTGGAAATGCAAAAGGTGCCCTAAGTTGATGCTGTAGTTGTAATGGCTAATATATTATCAGATTTGTTAAACTTTTCCCTATGTTGAGATAGATATGTACAGATGTTTTTAATACTTACAGTGTGAGTTTAGCACTACAATGCTAAAGCCCTGTTTGCCACTGAACTGTAGAGAAGGAGACATCACCATTTTAGTTCTTCAAGTTTTTCTTCTAAGGGCTTTGAGATTCCAAAGGGTCTCAGTCATCAGCTGTTAGAAATGAGTGAATTTTAATTTTATGTTTTAGGCTATATGAATGTAACAAAGATTTAAGTTTCCTGTTCCTTGGTATTTAGATACCCTTCAGCCTGAATGGTTATATTATGTTATAATAACTGTTATATGAATTGCATTTTCTCTTTATTCTAAGCACAAGATTTGAAGAGCTACACATTATTACATAGCTAATATTACTGAGCTCCATATTAGGTACATAGTAGTATGGCAGGTTATTTAAACAAATTAGTTTGTATTTTCTATTTTTCCTCTTCTGGAAGGGACAGCTAGAGGTTGGTGCTAGCCTGGGAGACTTTGAGCTGCAGGTCTTACTCATACCAGTAAGGATTTAAGAAGTGTCTGAAACAGGCACCTGGAAACAAACTAGTTACAGTTAAAACTCTTGCTTATATACAATAAAACTTTTGCACTATATACAATAAGAGCTCTCCTGTGGTTCAATACATCAAACACCTGAACTGAGATACTTCTTCCTTTCACATACTCCCTAGAGAAGGTGGTAGATCATGATAGACAAAGCCTTCAGGCCAAAGGCTGAATATTTCAAAACAGAATGAAATAACTGTGAATCCAAAGGGAATGTCTGGTTTAGAAAACATGGGGGTTTTTTTCTTTCCCCTCAGCATTTAACCTTTCTACATGAATTATTCTTGGATTAATTTCCAGCTGTGCTCTGGAAGTTGAGCCTGAGAGCCTGAACACTCTCCCGTTCCCAAATCATGCAGTCAGAAAAGAGCAAAAGTAGCCAGTGCTCTGTTGCATCTTTCTGTTTCCCCATAAGAGAGTTCATCTTTCTGACCAGAATTCTCCTGCTGGGGTTACTGTTGACACAGAGCACCAAGCTGGAAAGCAGAGATAACATGTGTCACTGCTTCAGTTTGACATATACTTTGATACAATCCCTGCCCCTCCCTTTCCTTTTCTCTGTTGCACAGGTGGTGAAATCCTATTAGGACTGATTTAGTGAGTGGCAGAACAGGTTCATCATTCTCAGCTTCATTCCCTTTTGCAGCTTAAATAAGATTTTGAAGCATAAAATAAATTTTTATCTTTCCAAGGAAAGATGCTAATCTGAAGCCAACTGTTGGCTCAGTATTGGGTTCCTGCTGGCTTTGATAACAGCTTATGATTTGTGGAAATCTGGCATGGATTGCGATGCCAGCTTGCAACTCACACCCCAAGCTTCCTTGACTAATGGGAAGCAGAAAGGGGTTTATAGGAGGTTGGGGCTCAGCACCATAAAATTTAACTATGCAGTTCATGAAGTTCTCAGCTTTTGCATGTGATCCCTCTTTGTTACCCATTGGGTTTCCTGGAATAGAATTGGGTGTTCAGCAAGATCTTAACCTCTCCGCACAGTCTTCTGTTATCCATTTATGTCCACCCCACATTCCTAACAAATGCTTTGATTTCACACTTTTAAGCACAGTAAAGAAACAATTTTAGCTATCTGGTATACAAAGAACAGTGATATATAATTTCAGTGATATAAGGTATCAGTGTTAGAAAGTTGCTTTAGTTCTTATACAGAAATTAGCAAAACCAAAATTATGTTCACTATCTATTTAGGATTTAAAAAACTATTCAGAGGAAGAAAACGTCCATGAATGTTAACTGTCTGATTAGACTGCAAAAATTGTTTTGTAGTTTACAGTGATTTGGGAAAAATATGCATTTAAATTTTTATATTTGAGCCTTCAATTGCCTGCTCATTAGTTGCATAATACATATCAAGTCAGATTCTGTTGTCAGAGACACTCGTGTAAATCTACAATATTTTCACTGGAGATACTAAAATTACTTTTGTTTCAAATTTTTTGTTAATGAGGTCAGGAATTTTGACAGTATTTTTTTTTTTAGTGGTTGCAGATTTGAATGACGTATACAGAGTTTGCAGAGTAACTTTGGGAAGAAGCTGTCATCAAGGCAGGCGATTCTCTGAATGTTGATAAGATGCATGATTGACATCCCTGTAATTTTGTTTGTTCTAAGCTTCTGTTTGTTCTTGGAACTTGGCTGTTTAAGATGAAATGACAAGAGCTGTTCACAGTGCTTTTGGACTCAATTTGCAGTTACTTGTGAAATTTATGAGGCTGGAAGACAACAGAGTCCAGCTTCTCTATTAATGTCATTATCTTAAATGCTTTCTCTCTCTTTTTAAAAAAGATCTAAAGGTTTCTTTTGTTGCTTAAAATCAGTTCTCATCCTAAAGAGAGAAGTCAGAGAGTCCTTCTATTTCTTAAAATAAGCTGCTCAAAGCTAGCTTGATTTTTCTGTGTGAGGAATAGATCTACTTTTTCATTCATTTACATTATAGCACAAACCACATGGATAAGAGACAAATATATGCTGTAAGATCTGCCAGTAGCACTGCTGGATCAGAGTTCATTTAGAGTGATGCTGGCCCTGTGAATCATAATGTTTGCTCAGCCGAGTGGGCGAACTAGCTTTGTCGGCAGCAGGCTCATATATCAATTTAAAGAGAAAGGAAAGTTGCCACAGAACCACAGTTCCAACCAGCAGCACCACTTCACAAAGTAGTAATCCTCTGGCATTAATTTCTTGTCAAAGCTAGTGATGGGTTACATTTGCCAAATAAGTTGTGCTCAGCTGAACTGCAGTATCTTGGAAGTGCAATGTGATATCTCACTTTTTCTTTCCTTCTTTTTTAAGAAAGTGTTGAAAGTGTCGTTTTGTGAATATTTGCTGAAAATTAAGATAACTGTTCTCAGAAGTGCAGACATTGATCTTGGCTTCTAAAACTCCCAGACCATGCAACTCTAAAGTAGTCTGCTCCTGTAGATATCTATAAATCCAGTTTGTATATGAAGCAACTTTTCCCTTTTCTGCTCAAAAAATATAATCCAAAGCCCATTCTTACACAGGCCCAATCCTTATCGAGCATTTAAGGATGTGCTTAATGTGAATTAGGCATGTACAAAAGTACTTTATGGTAACATAATCTAAGCCAGTTACATTGGCATTGGTTTAATAAAAATTTTCATTCTGAGCACACAGCATTTATTTGCATTTGCCCACAACATCCTGTATGGGCATATAATGATTTTTAGTGCAGTCTCATTTTACAAAGGGGAGCCTAGGATAAGGGAGGTGATTGTTCTGCTCATGGGTATGTAAGGAGCTGCCATCACACTGAAGCCCAGCAGCTGCATCCTTCATGCCATTACTGAGCCAGTAGTCTTTCACCTCCCTTGCTTGTGGCATTCGGATCTCCTGATGACTGAATGCAGACCGAAAGTTGTAATTCACTGACCTGGTAACTGAATTTCCTCTGTGCAGGAAGGAAGATGGTCCTTTGGGATCCAAAGCAAGGTGGAAGAGTAGACCATGAGGGAAGCATTACAATCAGCTTTAAGGAAAGTTTTGCATCATTCACCAGGGTTATTTTTTCTCTGTGTGACTACAGAAGTAATATTTAGGCATGATTTCTTAAGAAAAATATTCCTTGTCTGCAGAAATATTTTCCCTTGTTCCTATTCAAGTGTTAGGCAAGATTTGTGAGGAAAATATTTTCAATCTTTTTCATAAAAAAAAAAAAATCCTTCTACTATTTCTACTTTTCTTTGCATTGGAGAATGGCGTGTAGGTGGCTGCTGAAAATACTTATGTTGTTATAAGCTCTCCCAAAATCCTCCAGCTTTTGAAATTATTTGATGAAAAATTTTCTTTGCATTTTGCATGGAATACATATTTAGAGGTGGAAGCAATGTGCATACTGACAGCCAACCGTCTATATTTCATTAGAGGTTGTTTCCTAATGTGTAAATGATAAAATGATGATGAATTTTTTCTGTTTCATGACATAACATAAATATGTTTTTCCTTCTCTGGCATTCTATTTGTTATATATCATTTGTCACAATATCATGAGTATCAGGATACCTGCTATGATACCTGCTATAAGTTGTAGAAAAATTATTCAATTAATTTCTTGTTAAGTAGCATAGTAGCATGCTGTCTGTATTTATTCTCACTTACATGGACTGAAATAAAAAGAAATACTTCCAAAGTCCATGTTTTAAGATCAGGTTAAATGCAAGAGGATCCAGCTTCGTGTATTTGTAAATAAATGTGACTACTCAGGTAAACATATACACGGCAATTTTTATTGTTCATTATTCCTTCTGCTTCTTTTTTTTTTTTTTAACCAAAGTTTGGAAAGAAAATCAAGAAATTCTGCAACTAAAACTAACTAGAATGCAGTAGGAATGAGGAGCAGCAGAAAGATTTTAGGACAATAGGCATGACAAAGAAGGTGGTAAAGGCTGTTACACTACACACAGTGTTGTTATCAGTAATGCTCAAGCTGCCATTCAGTCACTATATTTTCACTTGGAATTCCTGTATTCTGTCCTAACAAGTCTGAAAATACTAGTAAACTGCTTGTTCCTTCTAGTGTTTCTCTGTCTTGCAGTTAATCCCTTTTTCCACTAGCATTTGTTCTAACTCTGCCAACACTCCCTTTGAATCCACAGAAGTCCTTAGCTGATGTTAGTGTGTTTTGTGACTTGCTGACAGCAGGCTGCTGTTCTGCTCTTGAGCCCTTTTCATTTCTCCATGTAACATTCACAAAGCGGCCTTGACTGTCCTAGCCACAAGCCTTAAGCTTTACCACAGTTGTACCACCCTGCACCACCCCTGAACTGAATGATTCTCTATGGTTGTTGATTCAAGAGTAAGCCGAAGGATATGCTGAATATTTTGGAGAGGTATTTTTCACATATCACTGGAAAATTTGTTATTTGCCATGTATTTGTAAATAAATGTGACTACTCAGGTAAACATATACAAGACAATTTTTATTGTTGATTATTCACATTGTTATTTGCTATTGTAACTGATTTCAGTCACAATGTTTTCAAATCTGTTCATTCTTCCTAGTTAGATGACTTGTTCTTCTTAATTAGAATATTATTGTAAAAAAAAAAATAAATCTAGTTAATGGAACAGTCTCAACTTTACAAGGACATACAAAAAAAGATACATGTAAGAACATAGAAAGAGAGGCGAACAAATGTGAGTGTCAGTTTTGCACATAACTTCAGGGTTAGGCTTGAGTCAAATGCCTTGAATAGCTGGAGCTGTGATTATTCAGGGTTCACGTGAAAGACCACAAGTATTATTTTACTTACCCTTTTAAAGACATAGACTTATATCATTTTGGGTTTCAATGGAAATGATAACAGTAACAGGATGTCGGGAAATTTGTGTGTAATAACTGAGGGGTTTATGCTTATTTTCAACTAAATACTCTTTTAATGCTAAAAGTAATGTATTTTTAATGCATTTACATGATTATAAGCTTTATCTCTTTTATTCTGTGTTACAGTTAGTCCTTTTCTTCACACTCTGGAAACTAAAACAGAATTTATTTTCTGTAAGGCTTTTGTCAAATGGCAATGCTAGAGCAGAGACAATATATATAAAGAGTCTGAAGTGAAGTGGGTAATACATCAAATATGAATTTTTCTGGATGATAGGAAAAAAGAAAATTTCTTATATTTTCTTCCTGATGGAATAAAAAACACCAAAACATTGCAGATACCCTGTGAACATCCAAACTATGATCTTAAATGTAGTTTATTCCTAGTTAAGGATCTGGTGTTGCCTGCTGTTCTCAATGATGTAACTTCAACACTGTAAAATGATGTTTCATTTAGGCAACCCAGTCTATTACAGTTCAGTATTAGGTGTACAACAGAGGTAAGGATCAGAGCACTTTTCACGGAGTGCAGAGAAACATAAAAGAGCCTTTTTTTTTAATTTTCTCCCCATTTAGTCTAGTAAGAGCTAGGATTTGCTTTTCTTTTTGAGTAACAATATTGCATTAATTTTACTTGCAAAAATGTAATCTATTTTATCCTTGAAGTTGTGATTCTGTACTGAATTTATTGACTTGAATGTTCATCAGCTTATGACAGTACACTGGTATTTTGGAGATCACTCCTGTCACTCAAATCTGTGAGAACAGAACCAATGGGATCTTGATATGGTATAGTAGAGAAGATATGTACTAGAGGGCAGGCAGAAGCTCTGGATAGTTCCTATGGAAGCACCTACCTTCCTGAAGTCTTGAGACCCCGGTGTACTAAGCACTAAGCGCAGGGGGAGCAGAAAGAGAGTGGTAACCTGAGGTCTTCTATGTTCGTTTCTAATGGAAGTAACAGTACGTGCAGTAGGCTCAGGGCTTTTTTCCTTTGCTGGGTGGTATTTTCTCTGTTCCTTTTTTAGCATTGCTGTTAAAATATGCATAATTTTTGAATGCATTAATTTTAAAAAATGTTTTTTATAATAAAAAATAGCCCTGTGGGTTTCAGTAGAACTGTAGATCAAGTGTATTACTACTGGCTATGTGCAAGGGGACAGAATCCAGACCTGTTGCAGTGTGTATCTGTATACAGCATACTGAATATATATTTAATATGTTTTTCCTTGCTTTTTAAAATGGAAGTAAATTTTGACAAGTTTTAACAATCAAACAACAAAAAAAGAGCAAACCCCAAACCAGCAGAAAGCTCCCATGCAGTTTGCTGAGTTCATCTGCTTTGAAGCATTAAGATGATTAGCCATGGCTCTGTGCAGCCTTTGTGATATTTGTATCATTTATTCCTCTGAAACCCAAACGTGCCTTTATGACTTCTTGGACGCATTTACTTTGTATAGCTACAGCTTAGTGCTAATCCTTGTTAAGGGTTTTCAGTACAGAAGGTCTTTTAAGATCAGTAAACCAATCACCATTATGGGGGAAAACCAAAACAAAAATCAGATTACTGTAGGAATTGCACTTTTATGTGTAATTTTTATTTCATGGGAGGCAGGCAGGCAGAGTCCTGGCATCAGTTTTACTAGCTTAGATAATGTTAAATCAAGCTACAAATCTATTTTAGGGCCATCTGCTGAGGCCTGGGTTCTCAGTTACATGTAGAAATTCTATAGAAATTTCCCTTTTAACACTGAGCCCATGTAACAAGCACCAACTAGGGAATGGTTAGTGTGTGTAAGCAAATTTGCTATAGACAGAATTGCTTTACTTCCATCTGCTTTTAAGTTGGCCTGGGTTTGGTTTTTTTTAATTATTTTCTTTCTTTTTCAGAGCACAATGAGTAAATGTAGGATGTAGGATCATGTACTTACATGTATTACAAGTCCCAGCCTAGCTGGGACTCGCTGGGCTATAACAATGAATCCTGCCTGGTGAGTTCAGTTGATTTTTTTCATAGAAGAAAAGGATTTTTGTTTATTTCATTAAATTAAAGTTTTGAAATATTTTTAATGGGGTTGTAGGATTGTTCAAAATAAGAAGATTCTCCCTCCCTTACCTTTCTTCTTTTTTCCCTCTCATTACCAATGCTTATTTTTGTAGAGCTGACTGACAAAGGAGGAAAGAAGTAGGGATAAGCAAAAACTATGAAAACATAAAGGTATGGTTTAAGACAAAATCTGCAACTTTGTAATTCTTATTCTTCAGCGTTTTAAAGCTGTCTAGTATCTTCTTACATTTTCGAATGCATGTATCTGTAGCACAAGAGTTGTAGGTGAAGGTAAGGCTTTTGTCATTTTAGACTTGTATTGGCTGATAGCTATCACAACAACAGCAAAGTTACCACATCTGTGGTTGATTCTTTGTAGCAATTTGTAATGTTGAATTCCTAAGTGGCAATAAGGAACAGGGATTGATGTGAGGTGGAAATTGCCGCTGTGGTTCTGTGTATTAACCTTCAGTAGCAATTGCACAGTAGTCTGTCTGCTTTCGGATGTTTTCAATGAGTTCATTCTTGGAATAGACTGTGAAAGGTTTAAGCCTTTTAAGCATAGCCAGCACACAGAAGTGATTAGATGCATTTCCAGATTAGAGAACTCTCCCGTAGGACTCATGTAAATCATAATCTAAGCAAGTTGCCTGGAAAAATAAGAATATCCTTCAGAAAATTCTCACTGCAGAAATTCACGTAACAAACTGGCAGTGTTCTTTCCTTTAAAAGTACTTTTGGATGTCTTTTCAAGATATTTATTCTTAAAGATAAGTTTTAGAGAAGCAAACGCTTTCTTCATACAGTAGTTCTTCTATTGAATACCAGAAATTGTTTGGGAAAAAAACTGATGGACATATTTTGACTAGAAGTGCTGCAGGATCTTTATGATTAAACATGTTCTTGGAGTCGGACATATTGCAATAAATTTTTTACTTGTATGCACAGATTCATAAAGGTGTGGACTGAATATTCTGAGAAGTTGGTGGCTTTTTTATGTGCTTGTTTTGGAATTTCGTGCTTGTTTTTTTTCACAAATAGAAAAAGGTAGCTCAATAATGTTACAGCTCGCTCTACATTTTGTTATGAAATATCTTGTTTTACAGCATTCAGGAACAGTATGGTAACAACTAAGTAAAGTAGCATTCAACTAAACTTATACACCACACATGTAAGTATTTTTGTGGTAGATGTGTCTGGGTCCTAGACATGAGAATTTTTTTACATATCTGAGGTAGTGGGCTAGAGAAGCAGAGGAAGAACGACCATAAAATATGATAATTTTTATTTAGGGTTTCCTGTTACTATTTGTTTATTTGATGAATACTACTGAGTAAATCACTGGCACACTGTGGTCAGACATAGTGTATTTATAAAATGGAGCAAACTGGGGAAAAAAACCCACACTTTTTTTTTTTCCTTTGGAGTTTATGGCTTTTTTTTTAAAAGCACATTGTGTTTTACAGAGGAAAATTCTGTCATAACAGAGTTAATTTGAATTACCTATGATTTGACTAGTGTTTTCTGTAAAACAATTAGAAGGCAATACCATTCTGCACAGTCCTTGTAAGCTTACCTATAGGTAGGTTTTACCAACTGAAGTTTGCATTTATAAAAACACTGTATGGAGAATCAGACTTTTTTCCAAAACTTTTAATTTTGCTTGAGGCTTTCTTATCTCTTCATTTTCCTTCTTTGTTCAGAAAAATGCTACCATCGTAACACTTTTTGTAAAGAATCTAGTCTTCCTTGAAACTATATCCATTTAAATACGACTTCAGCATTACCAAATCGTTCTACTTATCAGCACAGTGTTGCCACTATTAGTCAAGATATTAGCGAAAGGAAGTTTTTTTAATAATTATTTATACACTTCATTGTGAATATATATGAAATTCATTGTTTTGTTGAGAAAATGGCTGTGTGTTAAACTAATGGAATTCACACATTTTGTGTTTCTGCTGTAATTGCCCATGTGGACAAACCTGGTGAATGCTGAATACCAAGTAATTTATAATACCTTAAAGATGGAACAATATAACCCCCTTTATCTCCATGAACTTTTCTGTGATCATAGCTGCCTACTTTTCAGTAATTCTTTTCTGCTCTGAATTCTAACTCTTAAACTGAAACTGGCCCGTATCTCTTGGTCATTAATTCCAAGCTGGATGTGAAGCAGGTAAGAGGGCTGTAAATAGCACATCTACAGTACAGGCATAGCAAGATTCCCCTAGATTCATACAGACTGTTCTTCTTCAGGCAGTTTTTGTGAATGGGCCAAGGATTTTACCACTACATCTAGACCATTTCTGATGATTGTGATGTGTAATTCAGCTTTTGCTTGGAGTTGTGTAGTCTCTCCACTGGGATGACACTGTGAATACAGTATTGTTGTTTTAGTTGTTAGTTTAACAGCCATTTCTAAATAATGCAGTGTGGGACGGAGTTTTAAAAATGGATAACAGAATTTGGTCTGGGTCCTCCAGTGTTTTAACTTAATAACACTTTTTTAATATTACCAATTTTACATTTAGACCTATAGCAATACTTTTGTTGTAGTAACAGATGTCTCTCCAGATACATGTGTGCATATTTAAATGGAGCTAGCATAGCATAATCTTCTTTCACAAAGAGATTAATGTAACATAACTTTTTTGTCTGCACAGATTAATTTAACTGTTATGAGAAGATGGATCCCTACTTTCTAATAATTACAGTTGTATTTAATGTAATTAATACTCTGTATTAGAATTGGTGTGAAATAGCATTATTCTCTTGCACCGTTAAGGTATAATTGTAACACTAGACTTGTCTGAGTAAACTGTGTCACTGCATGCCACTCCCAAGAGCATCTGTCTCTGATAATGACTCTCAAGAGCAAGAACTTTGCAATTCTGAGCTTCACAGACATCACACTTAACTAACATTTTGTGAGAACTAACATCAAATCAATGGATTGCTTATTACCTGAGCTCTTTTGCTTCGTTCTATTATTCCTCATAATGGAACTAGTGGTGTGAAAGATATATGAGATAAGTAGTACATGCCAGCAATTTGTTCCAAATGTTGTCTGAGCCTGCTGGTGCATGAGTTTCTGAAGAAAAATTAATGTATTTCTAGGAAAAAATTGCAAAACTCTTGCTCATTTTGCTCTCTCCAAAAGAACTGAGGTTTTTTTTTTTTTAAACTGTAAGAAGAAGTGCCCATGCATAAAATTAAAACAGGAAGTGCCCTGTCAGTGGAACTCAGTTTAACCTTTTTTTGCATGAAAAAAACCAGTAAATTTATTTCTTACTATCAGATTGTTGGAAAATTATATAACAGATCTAGTCTCAAACAGAAAAGATGTAGTACTATCAACACCTGATTTAATGGTTCCAATAGCAATCCTGCTGCCTGACATTGTCTGGGAAGATTTAGGATATGTTTATGAAAGCTATAGTAATACTGACTGTAGAGTAGGCAAACTGCAGTTATCTTGGTTCTCCTAGTTGTGTAGGTAGAATGACAAATGCATTTTTCTAATTATGAAGCACATTTTCTTTTTCTGAACAACCAAAGGTTGTTCCTAACCAAAGGTCAAGGGGCTGAGTAAATATTTGAGTCTTTGCTCTCATTAAGCTTTGTGGTCCTACAGCGAGTTTAATGCTTCACTGAAAAATTTAAGACTGTAAGTTATGCAGGCTTTCTTCCTTATGTCACTACGGAAAGTCTATGTTCAAATATTTTTGGGAGGATAGCCCAGATGCAGCTTAAGTGGTTTCATAACTTGACTAGCAGAAGGATAGCCAGTGTTTATAAAGAGTCTTACCTAACTTGCTGTACCTGCCACAGAGGGCAAGAAGCCCCATGCAGGTTCTTCAACTGCTTGAGGAAACATGGAGAAAAAAGGAAAATGGCCAGTGGTTTTCTGTCAGTTTTCTGAACCTGGCCAGTTCAGGTGAAGTTGCACTGCAAGGCATGGAGAAGAAGGCAGCATGCCCCCCTTTTCAACTAGTGGCATTCTACTTATGTCAGGAAAGAGACTGCCCATTTACCAGAAACAGTTTTGTGACAAAATGTACTCTGCAAGGGGTAGAGCCTCTTGTGACAGCCCCTAGGCTATCTGAAACATTAGAGTCACAGAAGCATACAGTGGAAAAGCTCTGGCTGAAAGGTTTAAAACAGAATACATTATAATTTTGCTTGGGTATGACACTGAAGACTTTCCTTAAACTGTTGGCAAAAAGTCTGGGTGAAAGGGAGAAAGAGATGATTTATGTTCAGCTAAAGAAATCAAGTGAAGTGTGGTAAAGGGGAAGAAAGAGCATATGAAAATTCTGTCTTTAGTCTAAAGAGTATGTGGGTTGAACAGACAACATATTTGCCTTTATCTAAATATTTCTAATATCAGCTGCAATACAGACTAATTTCTTTCCATTTGCCAAACTTGTGCATCTCCTTACTTCTGCTAATCCCAAGTCGGAAAGCTTGGAGCAATAGATAGCTTCTGTCAAGGAAGTTTGCATGGCCAAGAAAAGTGTGTGATGTAGCACAAACCCTGCAAGCCAAAATTGGTAGTAGTGTGTGAGACTATGGTGATGTGGTAGAGCACATAATCATCAATTTAGTGAGTTCCCATCCAGGGATAGTCTGTGAGGACCTTCAAAATACTATATGCTTTTTCCAGTGTTTTGTTCTCTACCTTACAGCTAACCTTCGTCACTTTTTTCCGTTCCATTACAAACCCTTGGAGAATAATTTGTATGGTAATTTTTGTGAATTAAGTATCCTGGGAGATAGATGAAGATCATTAAACTATTACCACATTTAACATTCCTATTGCCAAAAGTGGAAGGCTAATTTTACTCCTGTAATTTCTTATGGATTGCTTTGCTTTTTTGTGGTGGCCACATGTGTCCCAATTTATTCACAGCTCTGTGGGGATATTTTCATTTTGAATCTTAGAAAATACGAAGGTTGTAGTAAGCTGGAAGTGCTTGCATGTGAAGATGGCTAGAATACCTAGAAAAAGTACTTTAAAATAATATTTCTACCAATGACATTGATTATTCTTACTATCTTGAAGGAGATTGCTTTTGTTCATGAACTTTACGGTCCACCAGCCTTGGTCCACCATGATCGTCATCTGCTGACAAGCACAGTCATCTCATCTTTTTTTACAAAGTATTATTAGATTCAGCAAGACTGTTTGGTTGAACTATTGGGTCAAGAGCTGTCTCTGACTCTGCTCACCATTAGATGATTTTTGACTTAAGAGGATTAAGCTTTTTCTTGTTTATAACGTTAAATTTCCTTTCATGAGCATGTAACTCTGGCAGCAGCCACATTTCCCCTTCATATTTCATCTCTAGTTTTTCTATTAATCATATTACATTTCTAATTAAGTTCTACTTATGAATTTGTTTCAGTGTGGTTCTTAAGGGAATCAGTAAATGTGTTTTAGAATTAAGTGCTCAAATATTAGAATTTAATAGTTTGTAATTAGAGGGTTTTTAAATTAGAAATCTGTCTTCCTATACAATTTGAGGAGGTAAAAATCTAATTTACATCTTCACCTTAAGGAAAATTCATAAATGTACTAAACTAAAGTAGTGAAATACATTTTTAATTAAAGGGAGAAAACTGTTAATCAAGTGCAACTTACGAACATAACCTAATAGTGAAAGTATCATATAACATCATATAGTTTCTTTATGCTAGAGAATGAAATAGGGTGGTTTAAAAAATTAGATGAAACATTACTTAAAGCAGTGAGTTTCAATTTGGCATATGAAGTGTCCCATGGCAGAAGTATTCACATTATCTTCAGTCTCATTGTAAAAATAAATATATACCTACTGAAGCACATGAATAAGGGCTAATAATATTTGCATTCTTCAGTGGCATGCATGCTGTCATGCAAATACCTGATATATATGTATGTGTGTATGTATATGTATACCTGTTTGCAGTTATTTTCTGAGGTACAAGGAGTCATAATAATGTTGATGGGTGGTTACGGCTGTATTCATAGCCAGAAATCCTGTTTTTTCCTTGACTGAAAGCTCACTGCAAGCAAAATGCTGTTTGTGGAAAAACACGTCTATATGTTCAGGAGTGTTTTGATTGTATAGAGCTCAACAATTGTGACGACAAGGTCGAGTGCTTATAGGTAAGGATGAGAAGGAAGGCAAACAAGGCAGATACCTTGCTGGGTGTCTGTTATAGACCTCCCGACCAGGACAAAGAGGCAGACGAAGCATTCCACGAGTGACTGGCAGAAGTCTCACAATCGCAAGCCCTTGTTCCTGTTCTTCAACTTACCAGACGTCTGCTGGAAATATAACACAGCAGAGAGGAAACAGTCTAGGAGGTTCCTGGAGTGTGTGGAGGACAACTGCCATTTACGAACAGAGAAGGACTGGTGGGAGATGTGATGGTCGGAGGCCATTTTGGGCTTAGCGATCATGACATGACAGAATTCTCAATTCTTGGTGAAGTAAGGAGGCGGGTCAGCAAAACCACTACCATGGATTTCCAGAGGGCAGACTTTGGCCTGTTCAGGATGCTGGTTGAGAGAGTCCTTTGGGAGAGAGTCCTGATGGGCAAAGGGGTCCAGGAAAGCTGGACGTTCTTCAAGAAGGAAGTCTTAAAGGTGCAGGAGCAGGCAGTCCCCATGTGCCGTAAGATGAGCTGGCAGGGAAGATGACTGGCCTGGCTGAACAGGGAGATTTTGCTGGGACTCAGGGGAAAAAAAGAGAGTTTATCACCTTTTGAAGAAGGGGCATACAACTCAGGATGAGTACAAGGATTTTGTTGGGTCATGCAGACAGAAAATTAGAAGGCAAAAGCCCAGCTAGAACTCAATCTGGCCACGGTCATAAGGGATAACAGAAAACGTTTTTACAAATGTATTAACAAAAAGAGAGCCAAGGAGAATCTCCATTCCTGACTGGATGTGGGGGGGAACTTTGTCACCAAGGATGAGGATAAAACTGAGGTACTTAATGCCTTCTTTGCCTCAGTCTTTAATAGCCAGAGCAGGTACGCTCCAGGTATTCCCAGAGCTGGAAGACAGGGATGGAGAGCAGAATAAACTTCCCATAGTCCAAGAGGAAGCAATTAACGACCTGCTATGCCACCTGGACACTCACAAGTCTATGGGCCCTGATGGGATCCACCCAAGAGTACTGAGAGAGCTGTGCCCATCTACAAGACAGGCCTGTCAGTCTGACCTCAGTACTGGGGAAGATTGTGGAGAGGTTCGTCTTGAGAGTGCTCACAGGGCATGTGCAGGACAACCAAGGGATCAGGCCCAGACAGCACAGGTTCATGAAAGGCAGGTCCTGCTTGACCAGTCTGATCTCCTTCTATGTCCAGGTGACTTGCCTAGTGGATGAAACTGGTGAAACTCGTGGCTCATGGCTTAGAGAGGTGTGCTCTTTGCTGGGTAAAAAAATGGCTAAATGGCTGAGCTCAGAAAGTTGTGATGAACGGAGTTAAATCCAGTTTGTGGCTGGGTATAAGCGGGGTT
>NW_010515352.1:62811-79424 GCF_000687285.1 Phaethon lepturus | reverse complement strand
CTTGTGGAAGAGTGGCTTGAAAGCTGCCCAGTGGAAAAGGACCTGGGGGTGCTGGTTGACAGCCGGCTAAACATGAGCCAGCAGTGTGCCTGGGTGTCCAAGAAGGCCAACAGCATCCTGGCCTGTATCAGAAATAGTGTGGCCAGCAGGACTAGGGAAGTGATTGTGCCCCTGTGTTGTGAACACAAATCCTGTGTTCAGTTTTGGGCCCCTTACTATAAGAAGGCCATTGAGTTGCTGGAGCATGTCCAAAGAAGGGCAACGAAGCTGGTGAGGGGTCTGGAGAACAAATCTTATGAGGAGCGGCTGCGGGAACCGGGGGCGTTTAGTCTGGAGAAGAGGAGGCTGAAGGGAGACCTTGTTGCTCTCTACAATTACATGAAAGGGGGTTTCAGTGAGGTGGGTGTTGATCTTTTCTCCCAAGTAACTAGCAATAGGAGAAGAAATGGCCTCAAGTTGTGCCAGGGGAGGTTTAGACCAGATATTAGGAAAAATTTCTTTACTGAGAGAGTGGTCAAGCATTGGAACAGGCTGCCCAGGGAGGTGGTGGAGTCACCATTACTGGAAGTATTCAAAAAAACGTGTGGATGTGGCACTTTGAGACATGGTTTAGTGAGCATGGTAGTGTTGGGTTGATGATCGGACTTGATCTTAAAGGTCTTTTCCAGCCTTAATGAGTCTGTGATTCTGTGAAAACCAGCAGAAATTCTACATGGAATATTGGCCAGGAAGATGTAGTAAACTGGAGGCTGAAATAATGATTTTTCCTGTACCATTTGAAAAGAGACAGAGTCCTGAGTTAAGACCAGTATTAACAGTGTCTGTTTAAGATGGAAGCAAAACAGGCAATTGCCTACAACGGCATATTGATGGGATTGGCCTTTAGGAAGACACTCATGACATTTTTGTACCTGACCTCAACTTGGCTCTGCACAAACAGTACCATAAAGATCTCAGATTACATGTGCCTTACTGGGCCCAGAAGCTTTCCTCAGTTCTTGAGCCTGGGTGGATGCTCAGGCTGCATATTCATCCAGTCTGAGCTCTCCACCCTTATCCTTGAAAAAAATTCTTAGATATGCAGGCTCAGCTGAAGACACAGTTATTTCCTGGCAGCCTGCCTGCAGAACTAGAATATCAGGTCTCCAGTGCATTACTGCGAGTAGGCCTAAGCATTGTGTGAAGTATTTTCTCCAAGTTACTTATGAACCTGTGAGCAAACAAGCATCAGAAACAAGCTTCTTGGTTACATGCCCCAGTAAGAGGTAGCCTGTGTCCTGACTGCCTATCTTATTCTAGCTACACTGCTCCTGCTTCCCTTTATAGCTGCTGTGGGGAGAGGTGTACAGAAAAGGGCTGCCATGGCAGGGAGAATGGGGTTCTGAAGACTTGTTCTTCCCTTCTGCCTTGCCCTTCACCAAGGCACTCGTGCAACATTGCCTTATGATCAAGACTGTGTGGCAAGGATACAGTGGCAGAGAAAGGTCTGGAACGAGCCATATGTGTAGGGTCACACTTGGTTATTTAGGTGGAGGGTGTGTTTGGTTTTGTCAGCCTGAGTTGCAGAGAGAGATGTTGTCCTAATGGATTCTATTCAGTATAGACTTAGCTACTGAGAAAAGGTGAGCCAGTCCTGAGATTAAACGCACGTCCCCTGGGAACCTGGCACAGCAAGGACATAGAAGGTATCCTGGCAAGCCGGTATGGCTTAAACTCCAGTTAAACCTTCCAAGCCAAGGGTTCATCTAAGTCTTTAGGGGTTTGAAGGCCATGAACTGACTTTTCATACCTGCTGTTTCTCTGCTGTGATTAGTAGCAAATAATATTTTTGGGGTTTGGTTTGGGGTTTGGGGTTTTTTTTTTCATTATTTTAGCACAGCTAAAGGTTTGTGCAAGAAATACCTCACAGAATGGTGTTTGCCTTGGAAATCCGACCCCACTATATGCCTTAATTTCCTTATCCTATAATGATACCCCTGGTGCATCTCTGCTTTTCATGGGTTTAGTTATGGTTTGCTCAACAGTGGCTGATGACCCAGGCAGGAGGTCCTCACAAGCACTGACACGAGCTGCTATGTTCATGGTCGTTGTCCTTTTGCTCGTGACTTGTTGACATATTGAGGGTAAATCACATGGATCTCTTTAAACACTTGGGTGATTTAAGGAAGCTTTTGGGTTTGCCACCTTTGTATTATGCATATTATATGCCTGTAGTTGCAATTATATCGGTAGATATAATTTTGCCTCATATTAAGCTGCATTATGCTGCCAAGGATCTAAATGTAAATGGTAAACTGAGATACAGGATGTGCTGAAACTGGTATTTATTAATTACTTTTGTGGTGGTGGTTTTCGTTGTTTTTGACATTCTGTGATCTGACATTACTGTGTGCTTCTGTTCTTGAGGGAGGGGCGATTAACAAGATCGTTAGTTAAAATTGTACTTTTGTTTTTTGACTAGCTAAATTCACATTTTTCACTGCTTTATAGGTTTAAAAATTCAGTTTATTTTAATAAATTTAATAAATTTTAATAAATAAGCTGACTTATTTGGCAAGATGATCAGCTGGTACACGTACCACAATGGTATGGATCACGGACCATAATAAAAAAAATCACTAATGTATTATGCCCTTTGTTAATATTTCAGGATTCAGACAGTAAAGGGAGCAATTTATCTAAGTGTAAGTTAGAATACTGCTTAATAAGATCTTGTGAGAAGACAAGATTAATGTTAATAATGTTTTTTCATTGACAGGAAAATAGCGTTAACATTAGTAACTCTTTCTATTAAAAGTACAGGATTTGTTTTACAGCTGTCCACAACAACAAGGTTAAACTGAAAAAAAGCTCAGACTATAAACAAGGTCAGGCCTATAAGAAAGTAAGTCATGAATCTGTTTTCCTAGGCTAAAATCTTATTAGAATGAATATTCTTACAGATCAGAATGAAGGTGATGAAGGGTATAAAGCTATTCGAGCACAATAATTCAACTTTTAGTGTCTCTCCATTCCAGGAAGTGGCTATTTCCTTTTTTTTTTTAATACTGTCAAACAGTGAATTTGAAACTCAGATAATTGAGCTTCAAGTTTGCTATGTTTTGTAGTCTCCTTGATTCTGAAAATAATACATGTAACTTCATTTCTCTTCTCAAGTTTTCATGCATAAATGAGCTTGGTGCAGGTTTCTTGAAGGTATATTAAGAAAAGTCTATATTCAAGAAAACAATACATTTGCTGTGCTTGGGTAAATGTTTCCCCTTCAGAATATATTTGGCTTCATTAAGATGACACATAGACATGAATATGGAATATTTGGTTCCTCAGAGATTGCTCATACACAGCTGAGGACTTTTCTAGGTTATAGCAATATACATGCTGACGCTAATATGGCACTGTATAATATTTTAATAAAGACACAAATAAGCTTTGTATCAATTCACAAAACTATATTATCTAAATTAATCCGCTTCATATAGTGCACTCTACAAATACGCACAAGAGTAGTTATGTGTGTAATTACTTTTATGCATATATTATGATCAAAACATGTTATATATAAAAGTTTATGTGGACATATTTAAAAACTCTGAATTTTTTATGTCCCAAAGCATAATGGTATATTGAGCCACCACCTCTCATGTATATGCAGTACAAAGAATATGTTCAATACCAGCATTGATAAATTCTATGTCAGTCCATGTGCGCATATCCACACAAACAGCATATCTGGGGCAGAGCTTTGGCATAACAAGAACCTTCGTGATTGATGAGTTCCCATTCTAAATTGTTCTGTGTTCATATACAGACAATACAGTCTTTACATTGCCCACAGCCCTGCTGCATTTCCTCACTACCAATCTCTAGGGTTTTCCTGTCTGTGAATATCTAATTAATTATGGAAGGAAGAGCAACTAAAATTGCAGAAATAGAAGAACAAGTAACTCATAAACTGGTGATTATAAAGCATCCTGCCTAAATTTGTCAGGGAAGGGAATTTCCTTTTTGATTTTAACTTCGCAGATGTGTGTGTATTTTGCTAGAAATTCCTAGATTCATATGCAAAAATAGTCCTTTCATATGAAGAACAAAAATACGGCTAAAACAATGGGAGGAAATGTCTCGGTGTTTTCTTGCTTTTGGCTCTTGCTTATTTTGAATCAGCAATTAAAAATATCAGGTCATATATGCACAGCTGTTAAAGTAAATGTAGGACACAGCTAAGAACATAATATCAAAATTTTCTTCCACTGTGAATGTTCATCCCTCCCTGAACTCTGTTAGTTACAAGCTTATTGAAGGCAAAATCTTGCCTGTAGTCAACATAATTGTTAAATATCATCGTTGAATGTAAGTCTCAGGTAGGAAATGTTTGAACAATATTTCATGCAACTCTACATTGGCCTGCTATTTGTACATTTGCATGGCTGCGTATTATGTGACCCAGAATAGAAAATACTTGCTGCTGCACAGCTGGAATGTGCAGATTAAAAATACTTAAGGGTTTGTTGTCTATACCTATCTAAGAAGTTGGACTTCCTTGTATGAGTGTTCGAGTTCAGAGCTATAGCTGCAGCTCTTTCTTTTATTGGAGCATGTCCATTTTAAGTTCAGGAAGTCCAATGTGAAATACTGGGTACAAACTGGTAACTGCATGCCATACATGTGTATGTATGTGCACACAGACGCATACATTCTTCCCCCTTCACCATCCACAAAGACTGCAGAGGATATTTGCACAAGCAGTCCTATGGATATCACTTGAGACGGTCATCTAAACATTGTCTATGCTGTCTAATGTAGAGGAGTGTAGTTTTGTCAGTACTGTTGCTGTGCTGTATGATGAAGAAGACAAGGGTTAAAATAATTCCAAGTATTCAAGTTTCTTGCTCTTTTGCCAATTCCCTTTACGGTTTTGCACTTGCATTTAAAGATTCTGTTGTCCTATGGAAATAGCAACAGAAAAGAATGTATCAGCCCCTTAGAGTCTGTTATTTCCACATACGTAAATCGTGTGTACTTCTGGATTCTAATGAACAGTTTATTTTTGAAGAAATTCTTCAATTCTCTGTGCAGAGAATCTGAAGAGGGTTACAATGGTGCTTGGGAAATTTGCAAGACTTTCTGTGGTAGGAAGAATACCAGATGACTTGCTTCTACATGTCTACTGAGTCTTGAGGAGTCCAATTTTAGCTCCTCTAAGATGGAATCAAAGCTCCTGAAAAATTCTAATTATGGCTGTCAGATTGATGTTTGCTTGAAACAAACACCAGCAGTAAACATGGCCTGCAAGATTTATTCAGGGAATAAAGCATAACATTTACACAGAAAGAGGGCAGCATTAGAGTGAAGAGAGATGATCAGAGCTGACCTTTGGCAAGCAGTACAAATTTATAAGTATGAATGCCCCAGTCAAATAGATTAGTTTTCAGAACAGTTAATTCCTCAGGAAAGAGAAGGTCAAAGAGCAATGAGCACCATTTTGAGTTTAATTTATTTTAGTGTATTAAAAAAAAAATGCTAGATTGCATTTTACCAAACAGTCTTTAAGACAAGTAATTGGTTGAGTGATAAAAAATATTTTAGAAATACAAACCTAAAGGTATATTTTACTTCAAAAACTGGTAAGGAACTGTTACTGGAGGAAGAGGAATTGCTTTGGTTGAACTGGAGGTCCTTGATTCAAGAAACTTCATTTTTCCAAGTTATCCTTGGACTTTGGGTGAATATCTTTGGGTAAATGTTGTCGTTTTCTGTTTTAGCTATGTGAAATGGGAATGGCAATTAAGCTTATTATTATTATTATCATAATCATTATTATTATCATTATGATGTGCATGTTACTTAGATTATTTTTGGGGGGGAGTGTTCAAAAATTTCTCTGCAGTTATTTTGTGTTTGTGTTTTGCTGTTTTTTCTAATGGTCAGCGTTGTTCTACAGAGCAGGTAGCCTTTTCATCTTGCAGATCTGTACTGAGGATTGTAATTTATGCTCCACATGAAATGGCTTTGTTACAAATGTGATCCTTCTCTCACATGAAATGGCTTTGCTGTAAGTGTGACACAGTGACATTAGAGTGAGCCAGTCAACTTGCCAGATTGCTATTAGTTTGCAATAAACATTTAGAAAAATGAAGCATCATTAAAGGAAATCAGCTGTTACATGTAGCTGCTGCATATTTACAGACACTCTGCTTACATGAATTAATTAGTCCCTGATTGGGGGAAGCACATTGTATCTCCACCTTTTGGCATCTTTCCATTCTGTTTCTTCTTTTGCTATGCCCTACTGTACTGGCATCCACGGGATAAAATGAATGATTTTAAAACCACTTGGTATAATACAAACGAAGTGATTGCAATATAACTTTAACATAGTACTTATGCATAGTACTTATACAAAGTACTTATGCCTCAGTACTTATGCAGAGCAGAATACCACTACCTTGTGATAATCTTCTACTGTAGTAATATTATCTCTTAATTAAAGAACAAGTGCAATAGCAGGCTGTGTTATCCAGCCAAAAAAAAAGAGTGGTTTTGGTTTTTTGTTTCACCTCACCATTTCGAGCAGAACTGACTGCTGTTCTGTGATTATATAAGCAGAAACCAGTCTGAGCAGTTAGATTGCTACATTAGTTATTTACTGCTGTGATTTTTAATATAATTCCAAACCCTTTTAAGACATTGCCTAGATGAAAGTTGACATTGAGAGTCTTTAAATTAATATGTCAGTCCTAGATTCATATTTGTCAAAACCTTCAGTTTTCTTGCTCGGTGCCCAGAAAGGGTTACTCATGGCAACAATTCAATAAATACTTTGCTATTCTTTAAGAGTGTTTTTTATTTTTTAAATTTCCTACTTTGCCTAACTATCTATCAGTTGTGTACCTTTATGCAGAATAGATTAGATCAACTCATTCAAGTGAAGATGAATACTTCTGAGGTAATGATTACAGTTAGTTAACAATAGTTACAGGTTTTTCTTCTGAAGGCATCCAAAATCTGGACCGCTAGAACAAGTAATTAAATTCATTCCATAAAATATAATGATGAGAAAGTTGGAATTGCAATTTGAAAGAGGCCTTATGCATAGATGGAGATTACAGGAAGGCAGAAGGGAATGCATTTGACCTCAGCATGTAAACCAAAGAATTTGTCATGAATTTGCTAAGCAAAAAAGAATTGTGAAATACAACTGAACTGTTGTTCAGAATCAGATGCTCTTGAGTGTCATCTCCCCACATTTTTCCAAAAGGTTCTTGGGACTAGGACTACTATTCCTCAAGTAAATCAGAGTAACCACAGGAAAAGTTTTTAATGGGTGTTAGCCATTGATATGAGTTTGATCAAAGCTGTGAGATGAGATCAGATGAGAATCAAGCAGGATTTCTGAGGGAGGTAACACACCAATAAAGAAACTGAGCATAATGAGCAAAGAAAATTATTTTTCTGGACAGAAGAGAAAAGCATGTGAATGGCAATTTCAAGTAACAAAATGGTTTTGTCACCACCGGATTAGTAGTCAGTTACATCAGCCTTTTCAATAATTAACATTCGCTTGATGATTTTAACATAACAACTTTACATTACACTGAACTTTCACATTACATTTTTAACATTGAAGTTGTTTATTAAACGGAGATTACTTTTTTTAATAGAATGGCAGCAACAACAAAGAGATCTGGAATCACTTTGATGCTACAAGCAGGTATTCTTATGCAGGAAAGCTGTACTGTTCAGGCAATGGAGTAGACCTCAGTAGGGAAATGAATACTGCAACAAGAAAGGCATCTTTCTCAGAGCTACACAACAGACTGGTATGGAACAGAAGCTCTTGTGCAGTGCCCTGACCATTGGCTGTGCAAATTATTGTCTGTTCCTGGATTGCCAATGAAGAGCTTCAAATTAAACTGACCTCTCTGCTCTGTATGCTAGATAGTTGGAGTAGGACTGGAGCTGTAACTGGACAGCAAATGCCTTTTCCCTGAAGTAATAATATAGTGCACAGAGGTTCTTGGGCACAGTACGATAGTGATGTGACATTTCTGCAAATCATAAAGCAGATTTTTAAATCAAACTTGTCCTTGATTATCGCTTGGTATGTTAATGGATTAGATTTTAGCTACTCTTACGCTGTCTAATAAATGTCTTCTCTTGTGTACTCGCCTTTAAACCTACCCATGGGATTGTTGTGGTACTCTAATAAAACATCAGGAGTCTGTAGTTCATACCAGGAGGGATTTGTCTCCTATTTTCATCTCTTACTGCCGATCAGCAGCCTGGCATTGAAATGTAATTAGATTATCCTCTAAGTCTTTTCCCAGCCTCCACTGAGTGCATACAAATTTGAGGAGTCAGGTTTGCTAAAGGACTGTGCTTGGTAGACTGTCATGGCGAAACTCTGAAACAAAACACTTCAAAGGTATTTCCTGGAAAAAGTCCAATTAATTTTGTTTGTTTGCTTGTGATTTCTGTTTCTAAGAGACTTTTTCTCTGAAATGTGGCTAAAACAATGACAAGTATGGTTCCACTGTTGTGTATATTTTATGAGTAGAAATAAAATCTGTTGCCTGACTTCAAAACTGAGTTCCTTTTGGCTAATCTAAGATCATCAGATCTACAAGACACTTTTACACATACCTGTGCAACCCATTTACCTTCATTAAAGATGTGTAGTTATATGACATAACAAAAATCTATGTTCATTTGGAACAATTTCTTGGTTTTATTGTGAAGCTTGCTGGAAGACAATATCCATATATTACCTTTTCCTTACCTTCCTTGCCTGTGTTTTGGTTACTTTCCCCATAATGACAATGGATATGAATCATGTACACAGAAGAAACTTGCAGTAAGAACTTGTCATTTCTGTAAGTTAAGTTTCTGAATACAAGTGGTTTAAATACATCATTGGCAATCGTTATTGTGGAATGATACAAGTTTAAATGTAAAAAGCTGCCTCTGTGAATTTCAAAACAACCTAGTTAAATTAGTACTCACTCCCTGTATAAAGGCATTTAAGAAGGTTTGACCACTGCTTAAATTGGGTTAGACATTAGATCATTGGTATGTCACCTAAGTTAAAAGTGATCAAAATTAATCTGTTAGAAGCTTGTATGGGCTTAAAAGACGCAATTGAAACTATTGCAACTTTTATTCTGAAGATAAGGGCTTAGAATTAGAAAAAAATTATTCCTTAAAGACCTATAACTAATCTTCCTCTTTCTCCTCAACAGTTCTGAATTGTTTCTTTAAATTACATTTTTTAAGTCGTAAACTAGTCCATAGTGCATCCTTATTCAGTCATCTTCCTACTTTCATTGCTTTGTTATTGCTTCTGGTACTGTTGTAGATGTTTTAAAGTCGTCATCTTTTCAAGATGCCCTTGATCTCTGTTTTCAGTTTTAGTCATTCATTACCAGACATTTTGATTTTTAATCTCTCTCTTCCATAAATCCCTGCAGCTCCTTGATGTTTTAGCCACTTTTTCCTTGTTCCATTTTCACAATTAGAAATTATCTACTATGCAGAAAGTACCGGAACAAACTTCCTAACAGAATAATCTTTCCAGATATTTTTAAACATTTCTTATGTTTTACATCTGACACTTAAGAATTTTGGAGAAATTTAAAAAGCATCTAATGCTGCTGTTTAAAAAAAAAAATTATGTAATTTTCTCTCTTTTTTTTTTCCTTACTTACAAAGGCCATGGCAAAAATACATAGAATTTTGGTGGCAAACACATTTTCCATCAGAGAAAAGCTGCATTTCTTAAAAAAAAAAAAACACCAGCACAAAACTATGGAATGAACTAAGTGGAATAGGAGAAGACTTTTATTTGGCCCCACTCTTTTCAAACTCATATTTAGGCAGATGGTGTTAAAAATCTTACCTTTTTTTTTTTTTTTTTTTAATTTTAGCTCTATCTACTGTTTCCTTACAATGACCTGTTCTTAGCAAGCATGGAAAATGAAAGTGAATTTTCTGTTTATATTGTATATTACAAGGTTACTTTGCAGTTTAAAAATATATTCTGGAGGAGTACTTCTTTTGTACTTATTTTACTTTTTAAGTTTTGCTGAGTCACTTGGAAATCAGTCATGTGTAGGAAAAGATGAAGATTTAGGAAAGTGTATGTATCATTGCTAAGTTTAGCTCTGCATCTGAAATATGTAGCCTTATGCCTGCTCTTATGCATGAGTGTCTTGATTTAGGTCTAATTTTGTAGTGTTCATTCACACCAAATACTAGTTGGGAAAGAGGTTTCTGCTTTTCTTATCTCTCTCCTTCCCTACCCCAAGCAATGTAAAGCCATCAGTGACATCCTGATGTAATTTACTGTTTAGTTAAGTGTATTTTTTTAAATATTGCATGTATCTAGAAGAAAGGACTTGTGGTATTGACCTGTGATCCTCTTATATTTGATCTTTTGTATGGCCTTTGAAATGAGCTGGATACAATGCATTGTAATAAATGTGGTCTGTGCTGCTTTGGGACTTCAGGTGCTAGAGAGCCTGGGATTCTTCCCTGAGCAGCGTGGAGCGGCTGTGGCAGCTGTGAATGGTGCCACAATACTCAGGTCGGAACTTTGGGAAGTCACTGTCATAGCTAAAGAATCAGTGATCAGTGCATTCGGAGTAACTGAAAATGGGGTCTGTCATTGCTTTCAGTTATCCAAAGGCTGTTGAGATCAGTTCCTATTTTTTCTGTAGCTAGGTAGGAACCTTCTCACCCATCACATGCTGAAGGCAGCAACGGAATAAAGTGGTGAACTTCTTTTCGTGCTGGTAACTAAGAACCAGAGCAAAGGCCAGTAGCTACAGACTTATGACATACAGACCTAATAGAGGGGATGTAGGAAAAAATAAATTGCTTCACTGCTGTTCCACACATTCTGAAGTAACAGTGATTGATGCTCAACTCACAAGCTGCCTGTTTTTAAAGGTTTTGATTTTTGGCTTGTTTTGGTTTTTGTTTTGGGTTTTTTTTTTAATCTCAGCTGCTTGATGTAGGCAGTATTTTATAACCTCATTAAAGTGTATCATAAATTGATTTTTTTTTTTTAATGGATGTTGAGCTTTGAAATCAGAGTGTTAGACTGTAAAGCATCTGTAGAAATAGTAAAAATGATTTTAAATGCATAGGCAAGTTCATCTACACTGCATTTGTAGATATTTTTCATTTAAAGGTATGGCTTTTTCATTTAAAAATGTTAGTTTCCATCCTCAGAAAAGTGTTTGCATATCTTTTCAGATCATTAATCCCTTTTAATGAAAAGTTCTATTTTGTTCTGAGGAAGTTGATACTTCAGCAAATTTTACCTATTTGTTTTCATTAGTTTTCTGGCTTTCAGTGTCTGTCAGAGAGTTAGTAAAAACTAGTTATCTAATTATTTATAACAGTTTGTGAAAAGAAGGAAGTCTGGTAGGTATGAAAACAACTTTTCTCACAGGAGAAATTCTGCTGATATTCTTCACAGTGGAAGAGCATGAGTTGGGAGAAGAGAGAACTGTGGGGTCTTCAGAATTCCCACACATGCTCTATTAAATGTGTATTTGAATAGTTTCCACCATTACATTATTTGTTTTGAGCTTCAGAGGTGATGGTATCAATGGAGGCATTAGTGTAGAGGCCAGCAGCTCTCCTCCTGTTGTCAGACTTTCAAAGGTGCCTTTGAAAGGCATTTTTTGGCCAAATAGCCTGATTTTTCTCTGTCAACTCCATGCAGCATGCTGTCTAGCCATAAAAGAAGGGGAAGTTGTTCACAGTCATCTAATAAAGTGAGGTACAAACATGTTTGTTAGATGTTTTAATTATTATTCCATAGATAAATTGATGTATCAACTAAAATTTATCAGAAAGAAGACTGGCCACTGAACTGCACAACATATTATTCCAAGCAGTACTTTAAACTCTACATCCTGAAGTTGTATTGCTGTTTTTACTTACTAAGATTCATGAAAGTGATGCATTTCAAAGCATATGCAAAGAAACTTTCCCTTTCATCTGGGCTGTTTTGCTTAGCTAGCTTGCTCAGGATGCGAAGCATCTGGTCACATTTATTTAAAGAAAACTGATAGCAGCATAATCGGAAGTATCTAAGGACAAAACCAAAGCTCATGGTATGGCTTTTCCTTTCCAAGGAGATAGCTTCTTCCCATCTCCCATCTTTTTGTCCAACTAGTACTTGCTCTGCAATATGCTTGTAAAAATAGCATGTTAAAAGTATTGTTGGCACTGATGCTTTTCAGCTGTGTAACTACAAATTGGAAATCTTTGAAAGTCATCTGTTTTCTATGAACTCAAATGATTTGATCTGCAAATGCCACCTTCTTGTGAACTGTTTGTTTTTTGGCTATCCAAAGTTTTTGTTGTGCTGCTTCTGCTCATGAGCTTTTTAGGTATGTTGTTCAAGTGTAACTTACTCCTATTAGATCTCTGCCAAATAGTACCTGTCCTTGCATGAAAAGAGGGTTTGTAAAAATGTATTTATTCTTTTATAGGGAGCTACAGCATAAAAAAATTGTATTTTTATTTATTCCAACATGCATGAACACCCACAGAAAAAAACCCTATTTCTGAATAACTCATTTAATAAGCTTTCAGATGATTACTGCAATAGCAGACAGTAATGCTTTATCAGCAACCAGGTTTAAAATATACCACCAGTTACACCATTTCCTTTTGTAAGTAAAATAGAGAAGCCGTGTAGTATACACTCGAGTTACTTTATTTGGGCTGATCTGCTCTGAAATTAAGTTAAAAAAAAAAAAAAAGGAATGCTAGAAACCCTTTTTTACTTGGGAAGCAGCTTTTGTCTGCTTCTTTTTTTTGTCTCATCTTCTGCCCATCCATATACTCTTTTATTCATTTTAGATGAGGAACAAAGATACAAAGATTTTTTTTCCCAGAGGTACATATGAAGTTCAGTTCATATCTCATTTTCCAAGTGTCTCAGGCATTTAGGAATTTTAATGTTGTGGAGCATCGGTTTCTAGACAGCAGATTCCTTTTGAAAATTGGACTTGCGGTCCTCAGACATATTCACCATGAACCATCATGTTAAAGATCGTACTAATTACAAATGATCTGGTATGAGGTCATGTCAAAATGTAGTACCATCCAGAGCTATTAGTTTAGGGTTCTGTCTGGTTCAGGCCAACTAGCTATATTAACCTGAGCAGTACACTGACATGTTCGTAGTGCTTCCAGTTCTAGGGTTACCTTACTTGTGGTCAATGTGGGTATCTGGGCAGTGGTGCAGTGAGCAGTGCATGCATAGCCACAAGGCACATCGGAAACAGTTTCCCTTACTCTTTTCTCATAGTCTCAGAAAGATGTTTGTGTGAGAGCCAGGCATTGACAAGCCAGTGACCAGTAACCTGGATACCTTCACACTGATCAGATGTACACGCAGAAGCAAATTACAGTCTTTTAGATTTGAAGATAATAGGTTATCTTAACCTTTATGCCAAAACATCAAGGCTTAGAATTTTATACAAGTGGGATCTTGTTCAAAAATCATCTTGTCCTTTTCAAACAGACACTGGAGGCTTTGTACAGCTGTAATTGACATGGAAAAAAGAAGCTGGCTTTTTCTTAGAGAAAAATAGGTAGGAAAAAGTACAAGCTGCTGTATTCACAGAAGCATTTAGGTACTTGTAACTGAAATTGGCAGCATCCACCTTGGTAACTGTCAGAAATAAGGAAGTAGAATAAATGTTACAGGTGTGTATCATAGGAACTGAGAGATCTAATGTCTTCATTCACAAATACAGCAGTACAAACTTAGTAAACAGTTCAGAAGACTTCTGGCATCACTGATGTTCTTCTATGATGTTTAACAGACTTAACAAGAATTTGCTGCATTTGCTGTAGGAGGTAGGATACACAATAAAGATCACTAGTGGCCTCCTTCCTAAAATTAAAAGTGAAATGCAAGAGGAAATAGACAATTTGTGGTGGGAATCAATTTAAAACAAAATTTTGAAATTGATAGAATGCAAATAAAGGTCAAGAGAAAACCAAATCTCTGCTGTCACTATAATTCAGTATCATTTAAATTCTAGCCAAGGTATTTCTTAACAGTTGTACTGCTAACTAGACAACCTTGTGGGCATGTTTAGTGTTCTATCAAGTGAATCTTCTCAGTTCCATATGGATTTGACAGTAATTAGAAGTATGCTCTCTCCTTGCAAAACTTGCATGGTACAGATGACTTTTCATCTGAAGCTTCAAAGGGAAAAAACCAACTGTGTCAAACTGTAATCGTTCTTTACCAATATGGCCAAAAAAAGAAAAAAAGGAAGGAAAATTAAAAATCCTGCTGTCATTGTTTTTATTTTTTATATGGTCATATTCTGGTGGAATTTTGTCTTCCATGTTTTATAAAACGGGTCTGACATTAGGATTCCTGCTTCTCTCAGTCTTCATTTTCACAGTATGAATTAACTGAGCAGGTATGCTGTAGTTTCCCACCATTTCTTTTCCAAAATTCATGCAACAATTCGTGCACATAATAGTGGGTAGTATAATCAGGAGTCAGACTCTAAGACAGTTACAGTGAGAGAAGAATTTTGGTGCCGTCTGTGGTCTGTTGTTATGTATTTTCTATGGTAATGGGATTTTCTAGCAAAGACAATATTTTTCATTTCTACAAGTGAGAAATTGTTATGCATACTTCATACAGTGGCACTAGCCTCTACCTTTTGTCATTGTTTTTTTAAACATAGCTCTTAAAAGCTACAATAGATTTGTAAATGAAACATAGCATTTGAAGATCTGTTCATCTTCCAGGCTTTTACTTCAAAACAAACAAAAAAACCCCAAACAAAAATGCTATTAGACTCTAGTAGAAGTTCTCCACAATTAAAGCAATGGAGGAGAATTTTTACTGTAACTATAGCACATTAATATGTAGCTTTGGGACTTAATTCTTTAGCTTCTCAAGGTGTTACAGCTTCTTTAAAAGAAACTTGTATAAAAATGTTTGATACAAGCAGGTTTAGGAACTAATTTGAAAATCTTTTTTGCTAACTGCTCACAAACATCCCAGTCAAAGTCGTTGATGTAAAATAACTTTTAAAATAAAAGTAGAATCGGATGGGCACTTTTTGAGGAAAATAAACTTTGGATGCATGAAGGCAGGTACAGGTATGTGATCTTTGTTTTGATTTTGCTGTTAGCTTAGCTGATTTCAAGGGTGAAGAATCAAGCATGTGTTGAGATCAGGGTTCTACTTGCAGCGGGAATTAGGAAAATAAGCTGGAAAATAATTATTCTGTCTTTAATAGAATAACATCTATAACGTCTTAGTATGGCTTGCAAATGGCTGTGGTAGGGACCAGAGGGTGAGCTGAGTGCCTCTTGTACTCCCTCTAAGCATGGGCTTATGGAGGAACAAAGGAGAAAAAGCCTTTGCAGGAACTTGAGCCGTTGCCAGCCCTAGAGCAGAAGAGCATGAAATGAGAGAGGAAACTCTAACATTTCTGTACTTCTGGGCACTATGTGGCTCAGCATTAGCAGCAATTTGAGAAGATGCCTTTCACACCCGCAAGTGACAGTATTCAGTGAATTGCTGTTACTTTTTCTCTGTGCAAAGTATAAAAGTTATTGAATAAGTAGAAAATAAAATAGTTGTTTTTCAAAAATGTGCAGGGTCAGAATCTATATATACTTCATACAGTGAACTACAAATACAGGATGTCACTGGTGGAGTGTTTTCCAGTTAAATTCTTTAGCCCTCTTCAATATCTGTCAAGAGCTTTTGCAGTAGCAATGAGATGTCAAGAGGGTCTGAGCAGAAACATTATATCTCATAAAGAAAATCTTACAAAAGGAAAAGAATGGGCATTTGTTCTGAAATTATAGAAATATTTTATTACCACAGTTGTCATTGTTTTGTCCATCAGCTTCAGGTAAAGCATTTGGTCTTGGATAGCCTGTCAACAGATTGAAGCACTTTACTGCTACCCTTCTGAGATAAGGTCAAAAATTGTTGTGTGTCATGACAATAACCACAAATGAAATCGCAAATGCATACATAAGAGAAATGCTTGAATGATTTTTTTTGCCTTTTACATCCAAAACATTTCTAATTTTTTCATAGGAAAATGGAAGAGAAATAGTGTATGCTTCTATTTAATTCCTTAGATGCATACTTTAATGAAGAATTTTCTTTTTGTTCACTGGGGGAAACTGGTAAAATGTTAAACAACAGAAAATAAAATTAAAACTAAATTAAAAAATAGCTAACAGAAAAACATGCTTCTGTTCAAAGAATTAAAAATGTAGTGGAGGGGCACTTTCATTATAGGGCCTTCTTTTCAAGACCTCATCTTACTCCTAAATTCAATATGATTTGGTCTGGAAAAATTTTTGTTCATGTTTTGAATTATTCTACCATGTAAAATATTAATTTCACATGTTAAAAACCCATAGCTTCTTTCATGTGCTGGAGTAGGTCAGAACTATTTTATGTAATACCTTAAAAATTCTATGGACCTTAATCCTTGCTGACATGATCCACCTTTTACATATGTGAAAAAGATATGAGGAAGAACAAAATTCTTGCTTTAATTCTTACTTGCTTTAGTTCTTGTTAAATCTTC
>NW_010515352.1:59379-62780 GCF_000687285.1 Phaethon lepturus | reverse complement strand
CATTCCTGTTCCGTTTTTTTTTAATCTTGATTTCTAACACTGTATCTGTCTAATTGTTTATAGTTTTAATCTTTCATTTAGAACTTTTTTCGTATTTGGTAATATATTCTTTTGGCTCATAATCCTAATTTATGTAGGGACTCATTTTAGCAAGGTTTCTGGAGTAGTTGTTTTCTGAAGAACACAATTAAAAACTCCAGCACGAACTCCATTGGATCCTAGAATTTCAGGATCTGTACCAAAATGCACTTATTTCAATGTGCAAGCAGGCTTTCAACTTTTGTAAAGATGTTTTACAAGGGAAATTAAAAAAAAGAATACAATAATGAAAATTATTATGATCCTCAAAGTTAGACTGTGCAGATTTCAGTGTTCTTGTGTAACTATAACTTCCACTGCATGTGTATTCTCAGACATGAAACTTAACACTATATAACCAATACTGTATGTGGGTTATGCAAAAGGGAAAAAAAGTGGCTGTGTGAGATACAGCTTTAAATTTTTTTAGCTTTAATTTATTCATGTTCTCAGCTTAAACTCTGAAATAATGCTGCAGTGTTTAAATTATGTTTATGTAGATTCTTCATCTCTTTGCCTCAAGCAAAGATCAGCCAGAGTATCCAGAGTTTAACCCTGTTTTAACTAAAAATGTACCTAAGCCCTCTTCATTCTTAAAACTCGTGATCTGAGCTTCTGGTTCATGAGTGAGTGTTTAGTCACTACCCCTCAAAAATTAATCATGCACAGAGCAGGTATATGTCCAGCATAAAAAGTCTGTGTACTGTACACATACTTGTTTCTGTGTTACTTACAAGAAGAAAAGAGTTTACTTGATTGGGCAACAGTTCCAGGCATACACTTTCTTATTCCTGTGGACTGTGGGAGTGTTTGTGGCAGGTTAATTGTACACATCTTTCCACTGGGATATTACTTGATTTCCCCTGAGATTCTGAGAAGATATTTCAATCTGTATTACTTTTGCAGGTGAACGAAGAATAAAAAAGGACATGTCAACACAGAGTATTTGGGGCTAAGTCTCTGGTGTTTTCTTTTGTATTGGACAAAACTTTTACTGACCTTCACATAAACTTAGCCTGTGCCATGTTTAGAGAATTTTTTTCTTACATAAGAATATCTGTTAAAATGAGGGAATCTACTCCTGCAAATTTTGCTGTTACAGTTGGGAATTTCTTTGCCGCCTTTGCCTCTTCCGTGCTTTACTGCTGACAATGTTACTGCTTTCTGCAAAATACACCACTTAGGTCAGGTACAGTCACTGCAGCTCTGAAATCACAAGTGATGAGTATATATGAAGGTAAAAATCCAAAGGGACAGTGGGAAGAAAAGACCACAGTACCAGAGGCATTTTTTTAATATTGCTGTTTCTTCTCCAGTGCTGCTGGTTTTTCCCTCCCAACTTCTAAAGAGAAAAGAGAGTAAGTAGCATGAGTCAGAAGCTTAACCTCTTTATGTTTGTTCACTCATCTGTACAATAGAGAATATTGCATGTGCAATACTGCTTTTAGGATGAATATGTTAATGTCTAAAAAGCTTTTTAAGAATGTAACACACTCTGTAAATGTGAAATATTAGCATACCTTTCTACTTTAACAAGAAGGAGAGATGCTGCAAGAGTTCATATGCTGTTCGTGAAGTAGTTCAACACAGGCCAAAGTGTACTTGAGAGCAGTGTCCTGAGAGAATCTCTGAAATAGAAAAAAACTTATATTCCAACTGACTTTCACAAGACTTAGTCATGAGTGTGTTTGTGAGGTTATTAATATTGTTCCTTTCTCCTCCCTTATTCGCTTTGGGGCTGGTTTTATAATGAGTTGGACATAGACTGGGGGAAGTACCTCACACTATTGTTTAAATTGCAGAGTTCTTAGGTATATCTGTCATCCACAGTAAAAACAAAACACCTTAAACCACACCACCTTCCTCATCTCATCCCACCTACCCCTAAACAAATTAAAGCTCTACCTCAGTTGAAAGCTCTTGTTTGCTGGAGGGAGGGAATAGGAAGTCTCAGCTATCTTGTTCACCTTAATATCTTAATATATGTACTAATATAATAAAAATATGTTTGCAGTATTTCAAGGCAGGAGGTCAAAATAATTGGTCTAGTGTTCGATCTAGTACATAGTAAGAAGGCCTTCTGAAAGGTATGCAGAGGGCGTGGCACCTTTGCATTACTTCCATTCAGAAGCTCTCCATCTTCTGGAGAGCAGAGTTAGGCCTTAAATATTATAATGGTACAGTTTGTGCAGGTGGAGAGATTATGTCCCTCAAACAGTGTTTATGTATTTCCTTGTTAATAACATAACACAACAGATATCTTTCTGTTTAGAAAGGGGGTTTAAAGTCTGCAGTATCTGTTGTCTTCTTTGACTCTCACATATTTCTATTAAATAAATTTAAAACCCTTATACCTCTGAGACTGTAGTATAATGAAAAAAATTGACTTTGGTACCTGAGGTAAGCAAGGTTTTTTTCTTGGGTTTTTTCCCTGTTGTTTTTTTTTTTAATTAAAGAATGGAAACCTTTTGTTCTTAGGCAGCTTCTGTGCAGTCATAAAATTTGCTGTGTCAGAAAAAGGACACTGGAAGGCCATTCAGATAAGTACCAGTACAACTGCAAATTTCATGCCTCTCTGCACACCTATGATACTGTTTATCAAGGTTCTTTTAAATGTTTTATGCTGTGGAAAAGACCAAAACTGTTACATCACTTCGTGTATTTCACCTAAATGTGGCTTATATTTCTGTTTTTTTCGGAACAGCAATTGGTCCTGAAAAAGTGTGCATTGTCACCGATAACACCACATTTCCTGTTTATAAATAGTCAAAGGCTTCAGGAAGCGTTGAATAGTTGATGTACTTTGCCTGTGATATTACTTAATAAGCCCTTCTCATACATGCAATGTTCTAATAATACTAAACTATACTTAAAACTGGCCTGAAATGCTTTAAAATGCCATCTAAGAAGCCTTAGTATTTAAAAATGTTCAGCTACTTCTTCTGCAGAAGACCTAGAGTCCCATCCAGTGGTTGGCTCAACTGATTTTGTGCTCTCTTTTTGTAAAATTAATCTGTCCTCTTTAATAGTGTAGCAGTGGACTATGTTCATGTAGTGATACTAGTTTCTGATCTCTGAGCACATAAATGTAAGATTTTTCATTGTTTAGCTATACATAGCTAAACAGAATGATATTCATGACATTCTAGGAAAGTGTTAGATCCTCCTGTATCGTTACCCTTAGCCCTGTGATGTTTGAAAACATGATAAATGAAAAGGCCTAAACCTTCTTGTACTCATTCAGTTTTAAAGTAATAACACCTTTGGTATTATCGGATAAGAAAAGCAGAATTTGTTCCAGGGACTCCGATTTATTTATTTAA
>NW_010515352.1:51211-59348 GCF_000687285.1 Phaethon lepturus | reverse complement strand
TTCCCCCCCCCCCCCCCATGCCACTGGTAGAATTCCATTTTAAGTCAGTTAAGTTCTGAAATCAAGGGTAAAACTGAATCTGAATTCAGGCTGATATTATGCTGGGATGTTTGTGCAGAATGCTGTACTTATTTCTTTAAGTTTGTGGCAAATTGTGCTCACTTCAGAAATGTAAGATGCAAGACAGTGGAATTGTTGCCTGAGACAGAAATCAAATGGAGTATATATACATGGCCTGACAAAAAATTTATTTTGACCGAAAAAGGAAGTTGGTAGTTTTATTCATTCAATTCCCTGTATGACATCCTACCTGATTATTAAAAGTTTTGTATATACAAATATTGTATAATTTGATTATTCCAATGGAAATTAACTTTTCAATATAAGTACATATGACTGACTATGTTTTAGTTTATGGTTACATAATTTAATCTTTTTTTTATTTGATAAATGTGTTGTGTGATTCTGTTGCATTTACCTAACACAGGGGTACCCTTATAGTGTGCCACAGATCTTACTTGTTAAACAACAGTCAACACACATTGCTCGTTGTCTTTCTGTTCCGTAATTTTTGCCACATATAATTTTCAATGAATATTGTGGCAAATTGTGAGGGTTTAAATTCTAGGTTCTTTCATTTGAAGCACTTTTTTGTAGATTACTAATTAAAACTGTGTGTCTTTTTCTGAAGACTTAATTATGTCAACAGAAAATATTAGGTTTTACTTATTACCAGATAACTAGATATGGTTTTGGGGCTGAGGTTGCACAGAAGCATTGACTGCATTAATGTCTCTTTTTCATGTTAAAAATATCTTAATTTATTCATATGGTCCTCTCACTTCATATTTTCAATATTGCAAACTTACCTAAATCAATTTTGGTTTGGATTTAAGGCTATAATAGATAAATACAAGAAAATAAGTTGTCTTCCACAAAATGCTTCCTAGAAAGCAAATGAAAGACTTGAGAAATTAAATTTAAGCCATAAAATAGTATCTAAATGAGAATTATTTTACTGGGACTATCAACTGAATATGAATTAACTGAATTAACTGTTTTTTTCTCATGAAAATTTTTTGCAGATTTTTTGAGATCATGTTCGAATCAGATACAGATTCATGTTGCTTGTGTACATAGTTTATCTTTTTCTAAGGCATTTTTTGACATTCTGCTACAGCTTGGAGCATAGATTTAAGGAAGAAAGGTTCCAATGCCATGATTGTGAAAAACAAATGTTAATTATCCATTTTAAAGATTTAACAATCTTACTCTCTACAAATTGTAAGACAGGGAAGGAGAATCTGGATACTGAAGCGTAAAAGCTTTTCTGAGTTTACTAAGCATGATATTCAAGTGTGCATGTACATAATTTATTAGGGCTAATGGGATATAATCGGGTACATTGCTCCAGATCAGTGTATCTGGATCCTTTGGTGCTCACGCATACATTTTGTAGATGAAAATGCTGAAACATTTCAGTTGCCAGTGTAGTATGCTTGCATACATCATAGTCACAGTTTCGATGTTGCATATTTTGAAGTAAAGAAGCAGCAGGAGGTTTGTAACGGTGCCTGTGTGCAGTGGGAAGAGGAACACTCTTCCAGAATACCAGTGCCTGATATTGGGGAGGAAAGTTACTTTAACACTTAGTCTTTATTTCATGAAAGCTCTGGACATACAGTGTTTGGTGGATGCCAACCCTGACCTCAGGCATTAAAAAATGTGCAGCGTGGATTCTTTAGGTCCTTGTCTGTGAAGTAAGCATTGCTACATGCATCTCAGCTGAAGCAGTTTTGGATGGGCTGGTCTGAGTGGTACAGCCTAGCACTCAAAACTGGAGGGAGTTAGATTGTGTGGTTTCGTGTCGATTTTTAAATAGAAAACCTACGATGTGGTAAAGGTTTTATATTTGAATGGTTATTAACAACTGTGGTTGTGTTAACATGTCTTGAGTTCTGGTTATTAATTTGTTACCTAATTTCAGTACATGTAGAACTTTGCAAAAACAGAAATAAGGGGCATCCTAGCAGCCAACCACCAGTAGCATCTTCAGTTGAACTTTTATTTTCCCACAAAACAGTTGAGAAATTGAAGTTGAAAAATTTTCAGGTTTCAGGAAACATAGGAATTCATGTAGAAACTGTAAAAGGAACTGAATAAGCAATAGAATTCAAAGCCTACAACAGTTCAAGAAAATGGAAAAGGAAGCAATATAAGGTAATTTATGTTCTGGTCTGGTTTAATATATTCAGCTGAATTTGATACTATCTTCACAAGAACTAGTACATTTTCTATTAAAATAATTCAGAATTCTTTTATTGAAACTGATTATTTTACTTCTAACTCTCTTCTTATTAAAGCTAAGGAAGAGTTTCCCTGAAGACATTTGCATCTATTAGCAAAGAAAATATATGTACTACTAGAAAATACTTAACCTAGGACAATATAGTGACAGCAGGATATTAAGCAATTAAGTCTGTGTTCTCAGAGAGGAGGTAAGGGAAAACCCACATAAATGTAACAGACACATAGATTGTCTACTGGAGCTGCTCAGACATTTTTTTTTTCTGAAGAAAATATATATGTATCTAAAAACTTAGGCGATTTGACTCTGAATTCTTTTTGACTGCAGAATGTTTTTTGAAGAAAATTCAAAGCTTTCTGTGGAAAGTAGGAGAAACAGTGTTCTGTTTTTCTACATGAAATGTGCTATTTTCAGCAATGGATTACCCTAGTGAATAGATCGGAAGGATCAGGCACCAAGTACACTGACAGTCTAATAACAGACTATGGACCAACTAGAAAATAAGGTCACTATGAAAATTTACACTTAAATTCTGCTCTTCCTTAATCTAGTGTCACAATACTCTCACTTTGCTTCGTTGTCCTCTGTTTTTAGTATGATCAGTCTCAATGTAAATGTAACCGCAGTATATTTAATCAATTGTATTTCATACTGTATCATTCATTTTTTTAAAATGTAGTTTTCAGTACTAACCTTTGCTTTGTAATGGTTAATTTTTTATATAATTTGAACATTTTTTCCTGTCAATTAATACCTCACACATAGTTATATTTTAGGTTGTTTATTCATAGGAAAAAATGTAATTTTGTGTGTACTGTGCTAAGTTTCCAAACATAACACCTCTGGTCTTCAGTCTTGTATCTCATAAAACTTAGCTAAAGTTTAGGTGACATCACTGATGAAAAAATACATTTTGAGGTTTATTTAATAATTAGTTGACCTTCTTATACATGATCTGTGTCTTCTATGTTGATTCCATAATTTGTTATTGTTAGGTACATATCTGTAATAATAATTTCTCTGCTAGAGTCTGCTACTTAAGCAGATGTAGCAGACTAGCAGAAGTCAAGAGAGACATATATTTTAATTATTTAGAGTATATATGTGCCACTAACCATTTCCAGAGTCTATGTATGTAGTATGTACATAAATATACAGTTCAATAGTAGTTAATGATGCTGATTCAGTGATTTAGTTAAAGGTAAGTGAGAGCAAATTGATTTCACCAATTCCAAATATAACAAAACTTTTTTTTTTTTAAATTTGTTGCCTTTAAGTTCCCCCCCCCCCGCCCCCCCAACATGCCGCTGACTGGTTATGGTCTTCATGTGCTTAAAATGATGAAGACAGTGATAAATTTCAGACTGTTTTTCTAAGCTTTTCTTCAAATATGAAAAGTAAATAATCTGCAGTGCAATACTATTTGAGACCATCTGGCCCCCAATGTTACAAAAATAGGTGTTATTCCCTCCCCCCCCCCGAATTCCTGTGTTTTTAATTTGACAGTATTATTAAATCCCATGCATCATCACATTGAAGAAATTGGTGACCTGGAAAATGCAGACTAATTAATATCATGCTGCTGAATACTGAGTATTTTTATATATATAATACTGCCAGAGGTATGACAGTAACACACATAAAGCAGATTGTCCCCACTGTTAAAAATAGAATGGATGTGACAGCAAAGTACAGAAGTATCTGCATTTCAGTACAAGATTAGGTACTTTATTAGTGTATGTTTGTTCTGTCTGTTAATCAAAAACAAAACCAACCAACTAAACAAAAAAACAAAACCCGAACTGATCTATTGCATGACTGTTCTCTGGAAGCTAATAAGTATTGCCTGATTAAGCAGAGATTGGAGTGACAGGCTTTGGCTAAATTCTCTAGTGTAGTAATTACAGATTTGAGCATTTCCTTCCTCAAAAAATTAAATCTGAACCTGGTTTTATTTTATTATTAATTTGGAAACATGAACATTTTGAAACTTGATCTTGTCAGTTTGTCTGTAAGAATAAAAGATCTTTTAAATTAAATGGGACATGCTTATGAAATAGTACAGTCTACTATTTTATACCTCTTGATATCACTTAAAACTAAATATTAGTTCCATAAAGGATTTACTCATCTGGTGTGATATTTTCCATAGCTACTACTGATCTAATTGTTGCTGTGCTCACTAATGGCCAAAAAAAGGCAGAGTTTGACAGCTGTTTTGTAAATTATTTGAATGGTTTTTGTCCTAATGTTATCTTAAGTATTACTGTAGGTGGTATCAAGTAATACCCTTGTTTTCCCTTTAGAGAACCTATAGGCCACTAGACTTTGGCACTGAGCTCCCATCCTTCTCCAAAGAGAGGTGGCTCTCTAAAACTAAGCTTAAAATATATTATGGGATGATAGCACTGATGACTTATTCTATAGGCAATTGAGAGAAGTGTCTCGATTTCAACTTCCCGGAAATCAACTAGGATACCATACTGCTGTGACAAGCAAGTCTGGGAAATTCCTGAATTTTGTGGATGAAAATTTCTTTCCACAAGTATTCAGTGAGTCAGCTAGGAAAGATGCCCTCCTAGACTTGTTGAATCGAAAAGGGCTCCTGGGAGTTGTAATGGTGGCTGTCTTGGCCGCAGTGATCATGTAATGGTTGAGTTTAAAATTTTTGGTGTAATGAGAAAAAAGGTCAGCAGAGTTGCTACCCTGGATTTCAAGAGAGAAAACTTAAAGCTACTCAGGTAGTTTAAAAAGTTAGAATTTTTAGAAAGTTGAATCTTTTCATCAATGATCTGGATGCAGGAATTCAATGTCCCCTTAGGAAGTTTGCTCATTATACTAAACTGTAAGTTTCTGCTGACTCTTGAGGGACAAGAGGCCTTGCAGAGGGGTCTGAATAGATTGGAGTGTTGGGTACTCATCAATGGCATGAAATTGAACCCGACCAAATGACGGATTCTGCACCTGGGATGGAGTAAGTCTGGGCACAAGTCTAAATTGGGAGAGGAGTGGCTGGAGAGCAGGCCTGCAAAAGGTGCTGGTTGACAGGAGGCTCAACAAGAGTCAGCAGTGTGCCCTAGCAGTAAAAGAGGGTAAACTGCATCCTGCGGTGCATTAAAGACAGCAAAATAAGCCGGTCCAAAGAGGTGATTATCCTGCTATATTTAGCACTGGTGCAGCCTCACCTGAAGTATTGTGTGTGATTCTGGGCCCCACCATTTAAAAGGGATGTTCAGGTACTTGAATGCATCCAGACGAGGACAACAAAGCAGCTAGGGAAGGGGCTGGCAGGAGTGTCCTCTGAGGAGCGGTTGAGGACATGGGGTTTTTCTATTTTGGGAGAAGGAGACTGTGGTGTGACCTCCCTGCTCTCTCCAGATTCCTGAGGCGGGGACATGGAGAGGGAGGTGCTGAGCTCTTCCAGTGCCAGGACGTGTGGGAATGGCTCAAAGCTGCGTCTGTCAGGGGAGGTTCAGACTTGACATGAGGAGACATTTCTTTACTGAGAGAGTGGTCAAACCCTGGAACAGACTTCCTGGAGCAGTGGTCGATATCCCAGGTCAGTCAGTGTTTAAGAGGCCTTTGGACAATGCCCTTCATAATCTGCTTTAACTTTGGTCAACCCTGAAGTGGTCAGGCAGTTGGACTAGGTGATTGTTGTAGGTCCCTTCCAACTCAACTATTCCAGTTTAATTTATTTCCTTCTTCCTCCTACCTCCTTTCCCTATCAGTACATGCTGAGGAAATCCCGATGACATTTCTTCCCAGCCCTGCACTAGCAGAAGCGATTGAATGGGCAGTGGGAAGGGGCTGGCAGGAGTGTCCTCTGAGGAGCGGTTGAGGACATGGGGTTTTTCTATTTTGGGAGAAGGAGACTGTGGTGTGACCTCCCTGCTCTCTCCAGATTCCTGAGGCGGGGACATGGAGAGGGAGGTGCTGAGCTCTTCCAGTGCCAGGACGTGTGGGAATGGCTCAAAGCTGCGTCTGTCAGGGGAGGTTCAGACTTGACATGAGGAGACATTTCTTTACTGAGAGAGTGGTCAAACCCTGGAACAGACTTCCTGGAGCAGTGGTCGATATCCCAGGTCAGTCAGTGTTTAAGAGGCCTTTGGACAATGCCCTTCATAATCTGCTTTAACTTTGGTCAACCCTGAAGTGGTCAGGCAGTTGGACTAGGTGATTGTTGTAGGTCCCTTCCAACTCAACTATTCCAGTTTAATTTATTTCCTTCTTCCTCCTACCTCCTTTCCCTATCAGTACATGCTGAGGAAATCCCGATGACATTTCTTCCCAGCCCTGCACTAGCAGAAGCGATTGAATGGGCAGTCATGTCCCATCCTAGGCATTGGCTCTGTCACAGTGTGGGAAGGAGGCATGTGCCTTCTGATGGGGGTGAGAGCTGTGGGTTGTCTTGACATCATTTGACCATCTGAACAAATTTGCAAAGAGTACGTGTGGAGTGCAGCTTTTGAAAGTCTTCTGTGTTCATCCAGTTTAGCTGGGTTTCTATGAGATGGCAAAACACCACGTCTCTGACCCTAGCGAGGCTCAAAGATCAAGCCCTCAGTCTGAAGCACGACGTGCTCCTGAACTAAATCGTTGAAAACCATTTTGAGGTGGGCAATACCTGTTCATTTGCCAGTGGATTTTTTTTCTCCTTGTACACATTTTCAGAAATGCCTGAGCTGTTTACCTTGGGAAAACCATGCTAAAACACAAAGAGCCTGAGAACAGCAGTACTCCCTCAGACCGAAGACAGCTCTGGCCTGGTACTCATTCTACAAAGTAGCCAGCCATCAATGTCTAAAGCAGAGCGTATGAGCGGTGCAGGTCTGCTTCTGCCAGGGCCCTGGGGGTGCTCATAGGCCTCGGTGGCTGGGACCGGCCTCCCCTGGGACCCCTACCCACCATCCCTCCTGCCCGGGGGATGTGTCTCAGCTCAGCCTGGGGCCTTCAGCCCCTGCCTGAGTGACGCTCTAGGTGGGCCCGTCTCTGCCCCTGTCTGCCGGTGGGCCTGGGGCCTGCACTGCAGAGAGCTGCTCTCCTGGACGCAGCCCTCGGGCCTCGGCCGTAGCGGGTCAGGCAGAGCTCTGGGCATAACAGAGCAGAACTCTCCTCTCCTCCCCTTCCTGCTGTGCTCAGCATGACTCGATCAGACTGTTATTTGCCTGAAATGCCAGGGACTTCTTCAGCTGCAGAAAAACACTTTCAAGGGCACAAATCACAAAGGTTACCAGTGGAAACAGGACTTTATTTTATTCTTCTGAATCTGTTTCAGAGCGGATGCTCACAGGCATTAACACAATGGACATGTGCAGCCAGGAGCAGGATGATGCATTTTTCAGTTTAGCTTCCAAAAACATCCCTTGCAGCCTGGCAAAGGAAAGCCACAGAGCTACAGAAGGCAGCAGCAGCAGCAAATCACAAAGGTTACCAGTGGAAACAGGACTTTATTTTATTCTTCTGAATCTGTTTCAGAGCGGATGCTCACAGGCATTAACACAATGGACATGTGCAGCCAGGAGCAGGATGATGCATTTTTCAGTTTAGCTTCCAAAAACATCCCTTGCAGCCTGGCAAAGGAAAGCCACAGAGCTACAGAAGGCAGCAGCAGCAGCAACACAGGCCACGCAGTCCTTGTTTCCTGAAGAGTGAGAACTTCAAGAATGAGCATTGGTACTGACCACACACAAATGTAGAAGAGGAGGTGTGGTACAGACAGAAAAAAACTTCCAAAAACTTGTTCTGCTGTGCTTCTGGCCAGCGATGCCTGACAAGTGCTCTCGTGCCTGCCCAGCGCCTGTGTTGCACGCGGGAAGAGCTGAGAAG
>NW_010515352.1:0-51154 GCF_000687285.1 Phaethon lepturus | reverse complement strand
GAGCTCACTCCCGCTCCCAACTCGCCCTGGGCAAGAGATCCAGAGAGAGCCAGGGCACGAGGGGTGCCTTGGAGGGGCCCGAGCAGCCAGCAAGAACCGAGCCGAAAGGGCCCAGAGGAGCCCTGGCAAGGGGCTGTGCACGTTGCTGCAGAGGAAGGCAACAAACCCCCAGGGACCAGTGCCAATCTGCCCCAGGGGGAAATTCCTTCGTGACCCCAGACTGAGCTGGCAATCGGCTGTTCCCTGAGCCTGTGAGCATGACCTGCCTCCTCATCCCACAGGCTGTCACACCTCCCAGAAGATGCCCGAGCCCTCTTCTCCTTCAACCTGGAGCCATCTCAGGGGTTTCTGAGAGTGGCCAAATGCCCCCAGCCTGATCGACCTTGGGGGCAAGAATCCTTCCCGTGCCTGGCAGGTCACCAGTCGCTGCTCCAAAGCAGACTGAGACCCCTGGTAACATCTGTGCATCCATTTTCTTATGGCTGCTGCCCCTGGTTCTGTAAGGGGTGAGGATAGGAAGCTCTGCAGTGCTCCTCAAGAAGGCATTCCCTTGGTCTTGCCATTGCTATCCAGCGGAGAAGGATGTCCGTCCCTTGTTTGACCTTTGAAGGTAGTCTTGCCAGGAGCTAGCCTTGCAGTGGAGAAGTTCCAGCAGCCTCGTCCAGCCTTCCAGTCTTCCTCCCTCAGTACCCTCCAAGCAATTTTACCAGCTCCTCAAGGAGTTCCTCTCAGATGTCTTTGGGCTGCCCATGGGACAGCTCTGGCAGCAGGACACAGGAGGATGCTCCCTTTTATCCTGCCCTGGGGCATTGTGACTGCTGCATTGCTGGGTGGTAGCACTGTGACATGGGGGTGACAGGAACCCCCATGCACAGCCCCACCCATGGCCTCTCTGCCCAGCATCCTTCAGAGGAAGGCCTTTGGGGCGCTGGCCCTGAGGCAATCCCTGTGCCCAGGAGGCCCAGGGGGCTGTCCCTGCCCTTGGAGGCCATGCACTGGGCACAGCTTTTGCCATTCTGCTCCCAAGAATGATCCCTGAGTTTTCAGTTATGATTGAAAAGAAGCTTTTAGCCAGTGCATTTTAAGACCATGCTTTGCTCTTTGCAAAGGATCCCAGAAAGCCAATGAATGAGGAAATAGCATTTCCTTAAATAATTATCTCTAGCTGTACTAACTGCATTCCTGTCCTGTGCTGTAACTAGAAGCAATCCAGACTGGAAGAAATGCCTGGATAGTTGCACTGACTGTGATGTGAAGAAGGAAAGGTCATGTCTTTTAGCCAATGTTGATGGAAACTTTTTTGAAAGTTTAGATGTTACTTGGCTTTCTTCTTTCTTTAACAATTCCTTGGCATTTTGTTTTTTAACTACAGCCATTAATGATCATCGATCTTGGTTTTATATCTGATCCCAAAAATTTTCCTATGAACTTGATAACAGGGCAGGTCAGTGTGACAGTTTTCAGTATAAACAGCACTCGAGTGGAACAATTCTACTCACACTTGTTAAGGTGGCTCAAAGTTCGTTGTACATAGAGAGAAATCTTTCATTGCTCTTTTTCTGCCATTCTCACTTATATGGTACAAAGCTCATAGATTCCTGAATAAGATTCCATGAAACATCTGACCAAACGCATTCCACATATGTCTGTCTTCACTAAAGCCCTTTGACAGCCATGTTTCAGGCAGATGATGTAGAAATAAAGACAGAGGCTTTAAAAATATATCGTGCTTTGCCACCCTTAACTGATGCTTTTGGCTGGCTGGGACACAACTCACCATGGAGGCATTATCCAACATTTCTTTCAGCTCTTAAAAAAGATCCTCCAGAGATGGTGATTTCATTAGTGAGCAACATGTTTGACATCATGCGAGTGCTCTTATAATATACACAATATTAACATCAATCTTGGAATTACAGTAGCATTTTGCTTCCTGTGGATTAGTTTTCGCAATTGCCCGTTTCACGATTCCAGCTCTGGTGGGTTGTGTGATGGGAAAGGCAGCAGGTGCATGGGAACATGTCCTGCTTTTTTTCATTCTGGACTTCTCCCTCTGATTATGTCTCATAGTGTTTCCCATAGGGACCACCTGCCCTTTTCATCCACACCTGTAAGAATGAAACTGTTGGAAAAAAAAATCCTAAGGGCAATGTCATTTTGGCAGTGTGAGCCAGCCCAAGGTGGAAATTAAATGTAAGGGGGTTAGGCTCTTTTAATATCCAAATTCAACAGCTCAGTTAAGAAAACTTGTCTTGAAAATTAAAGATCGGGGTCATAAGTGATGACTTAATTTCTACTGGCTAGATATGACTTCATGCTCAATCTGTCCACTTCACTGGGAGGTGCAAGTGTTTGGTACTTCCCTCAAGTGAGGCTGAACGGTCATATTCATGCTGGTGCAGAGCATACCCAGAGCCACTTTCCCCCCATGGGGCATCAGAAGCCCTGTGCTGGTCCCTGCAGGGCTGTTGGGCATTGAGTGAGCAGCATCCGCATGAGCAAGCCCTGCGCATACTCTGTCAAGCTGGTCATGTCTATCAGGGATTTGTATTGCCTTGAAAAAAATATGCTGATATTTAGGAACCTTTAAATTTGGATTTGGCCTCCCATGTCTTTTCTGAAAAAATTTTCCATTCAGAAAATGGACTAAGAAGGGGCAGGTAAAGATAGTTCTCTGTCTCCTTTTTTCTTTTTTTTTCCTACTTTTATTTGGGGAGTGTTTTACTGGTTTCTGGGCTACCACTCTGTTAGCACACTTTAATTTTGCCTAGTCTCACTTCTCTGTTCACCCTTTCATTGCTCTTTTTCTCCCATTCTCACCTGCATGGAACAAAGCGTACAGATTCCTGAATAAGATTTCCAATCTAGGATGTCTCAACAGGCAGAAAACAGGGAAAAGTGTTATCAGCTTGCTTAAGATTTCTCACATGAAAGGGAAACTGCCTGTTGCTGATATTTTATGCCACCGATGTAATGCATATCTTCAAGCATTTATTGTCTTTTCCTTTTTTAAACAATTGAGTTTTGAGGACATATAGAACATTAACAAACCAACATTTGAATATATATACTGCTGATTATTGCACCATAATTATACTACTTTTCCCAATATTAAATAACTAATAATGTAAAACATATTGGCATTGTATGGTGGAAGAAATATTTATCAAGTGCATAATATTTGTTTAAGTTAATAAGCTTAATAGATGGTATTAAACTAATTGACAATTCTAAGTATAGAAACTCGGCAAAAACCACAAACACTAGCATTTAACTCAACAAAGATCTATATCCTTATTCAAATTCTTGGGATATTTAGAAAATTGTAATCTTATCTGACTGACCTCATTAGAAGGTGGGAAGACATTAGGAACAATATCATAAGGGTACCATTGAGAATATTGCCCAATAGCTACTCCAGTAACTCAGTGAAACTAAGGGTTAGGTTTAACAAGGCGAAGTGCCAGGTCCTGCACTTGGGTCACAACAACCCCATGCAACGCTACAGGCTTGGGGAAGAGTGGCTGGAGAGCTGCCCAGCAGAAAAGGACCTGGGGGTGCTGGTTGACAGCTGGCTGAACATGAGGCAGCAGTGTGCCCAGGTGGCCAAGAAGGCCAGCAGCATCCTGGCCTGTATCAAGAAATAGTGTGGCCAGCAGGAGTGGGGAAGTGATTGTGCCCCTGTACTCAGCACTGGTGAGGCTGCACCTCAAAAACGGTGTTCAATTTTGGGCCCCTAAGTACATGAAGGCCATTGAGTTGCTGGAGTGTGTCCAAAGAAGGGCAGCGAAGCTGGTGAGGGGGCTGGAGCACAAGTCTTATGAGAAGCAGTTGAGGGAACTGGGGTTGTTTAGTCTGGAGAAGAGGAGGCTGAGGAGAGACCTTACTGCTCTCTACAAGTACTTGAAAGGGGGTTGTGGTGAGGTGGGTGTTGACCTCTTCTCCCGAGTAACTAGCAATAGAAGGAGAGGAAATGGCCTCAAGTTGTGCCAGGGGAGATTTAGACCAGATATTAGGAAAAATTTCTTTACTGAGAGAGTGGTCAAGCATTGGAGCAGGCTGCCCAGGTCTCTTCCAGTCACCATCACTGGAAGTACTCAAAAAAACGTGTGGACGTGGCACTTGAGGATATGGTTTAGTGGGCATGGTGGTGTTGGGTTGATGGTTGGACTTGATCTTAAAGGTCTTTTCCAACCTTAATGATTCTATGATTCTATAAAACTAATGTCTTGTGATTTTTTTTTTCCTCCATTAAAGTCAGTTACATGATACTTTTTGTGCCATTATCGAGGACCTGTAGAAATAAGATGTAATGCTGCTTTTCAGTTGCTGAAGTTACCTGAATGCTGGCCTCATGTGTACAATGTGCCCAGAAAGTTTTCATTTTTCATAAAAAGATGAAGAACTGCCAAAGAAGTACAAATTCACAGTTGTGGTTATGTGGCCTTAATAAAATTGAAAACAGAAGTGAGACCTCTTGAAAATCTGTGGTCTGGATTTTTTTATCTAAATGTGTAAGGAAGTACTACCACAGGATGTTAAACAGAGATTTATAATAGCCAAAAATTTGGTTTCTAAGAAGAAAATGTATGGAATATTACTAAAAAAGGAATGTATCCTCATTCAGATAACATTACCTAGTCAGTCATCCATAATACCAGTCATTTCCGACAAAATATCCTTTGCACTATCTAACTTTTCATGGATGAATATAATTTTCCCTTAAAAAAAAAAAAAACAAAAAACTAAAGGGAATTTGTTCCAATTTCAGCAGCCAGTGCAACTCCAGTTACCTAAACTGAGAGTCTGATATACCATTCAGAATAGAAATAATATAAGTAGAGCTGGCCCAATAGCCACTATAGTGGGAGTGGAAGACCAAATCAAATTTGCAATGGCTATTTTTACACTTATAAATTAAACAGGGCTAATAACTGACTTCTGGCCCTTGAACCAGATGGTATAGATGGGCCACATCTGTGCTACATGGCCCATGGTTTTAGGCCCTGAAACACAGTCCTTATTTTCAATTTGCTGTGGGGGAGTGGTGGGTTTTAGTTAGGGTTGTTTCGTTTTATTTTTTCTTGCCAACTGAAGGTGATAGTGAAAATGTGGCTAAAATTTATTCCTGTGAACAGACCTTTCAGCCAAAGACAAATTTTCTCCAAGGTCATTTGTGACAGGTATGATACAGAATTTCCAGGGTTAAGACCTGCACAGAAAAAAGTCTTGGAGAAGGTGTGTACTCAAGGGTACAGTAGGATGATGTGATTGAAATAATTTGCAAAGAAGAAAGATTCTCTGACACTTTTTCTAGCGATAACTTCATAGTCACAGCCAACATTTGTAACGGTTTAAGTTAAGTGGCTTAAAAAATATCCCTTTTAGTTGTAGCTGAATTTATTAGCTAAACACTATGTACAATTACTTCTGCAATCAACTGCTATTTAGTTCAGAAAAAGCAGTGTTCAGTGGTGGACAAAAGGAACATCTTGTATAACCTGTTTTTTGGTTTATTGCATTTACACATTGCTTTGGGAGTCCTCAGGGTGAAAAATACCACATAATTTCATAATTATATGAGTTACTAACATCATTATTTGAGGAGATGAAACTACTTTATGAGCAGGGAAGGTGTGTTAATAATCTTTCTAATTTGTATAATGTTTCTTTGTATTATAAATAACTTTTGGTTATTTTATATCTGCTATTCTCTAGCATTTAATCCAGATTCAGGAATAATACTAATCATCTGTTGGCATAATATTAAGCATTCAAATTTCTTCCAGTATATACAAGTTAGAATAGTTTCTGCAAATGTTGTATCCCTAGACTAACTGTACCTTCCATGAGCCTTAAGCACTTCTATGATGTTTATAGATTAATTTAGAGAGCATCATATCTATTTAATGCAAATATAAAATTCATAACTGAAGAGATTATTTGGAAGTTGGATTCAGTTAAAAGAGGAATAAAAACTGGACGCAGACTTGCAAATAAATATTTTAATCATTTTGCAGACGATTAAATTGTAGTAAGTGCAATCATAAACAAAGCCATATTTTATCTTGCTTTAAAGGTAAAATAAACTAAGAATTTCAGTTACAAGGAAAAAAACCAACTATATTCTTTTTTTGCTGACACTATAATTCATAAATAGTGTTGACTTCAGTGTATATGAAAAAGCTGGAGGTAACCTTGTAAGGAAGACCTTTAATTGTTTTAGGTTTTAGAATGAAAACCAGCATCCCTTTCAAAAGCTGCGTAAATAGTAGTACTTTGGGTTACCCAGATAAAATGAAAAAGAGGAAAAAAACACTTGCTAGCTTCCTTGTCCTCCTCAAAAAAACCCACTCCCAAAACCAGCAACAAAGCCAGATACTTCAACAACCAAAATTTTATACTTCAAATATTATTCATCTTTGTCCTGGAATAATAATGATTTTTTAATTTTATTTTTAAAACTGAATTATAGGTAGATCTGTTAAATTTAAAAGGAGAATTCTTTCCACTACAAAACAAAACATTTCTGGCTAAAATTAAGTAGAACTAATCTACTTTTCTTTTTTAACTCTTATTCTGCAATCTTTCGTTAAAGTCATAATAAAATTTGTATTTTAAATATCAGATAACCATAACATTTTAGAAATCCTTGAATATTGAACACATTTAATATGTTAACAAGCTCTACCTTTGATGACATTATTGGATATTTTTTACCAGTATTCTGAAACTCCTGTTACTTAGGCAGAGCAGATGCATGTAACTCCGTAATTACCTTTTCATTAAAGATGTCAAGAGTAATGCCTTTCTTGTGAGGTTTCTGGATATCTGCATCTGATCCTTGGCAATGTTCATGCTCACACCACTGGACTGGTGTTTTGCTATTCCCAGTCCAGTTCAGTTCATTTGCCCCATAAATAATAGTAGCCATAGAATTATTTTTTTTCTTGTGCTGTGAATATCACAATAAAGATACCAATGGATAGATACAATTTATGGTAGCTTACACTTGGCAAGTATTATCTTTAACATATTCTTAAAAACTTAGCATACTTTTATTACTTTGGTTTGGAGTGGTTACTGTGATTTGTCACAGTACATTTCTTTGTCATTGTGACAGTCATGGTGAGATCTCTTATTTTTGGAGTTTAAGAAAAAAAGGATATTTTCAAAGTTGCAACAGAATTTACATAATGATAAGTATGTGGTGAAAATAGATGTCTGAAATTGTTACAGGTAACCATTAATTAGAAAATGTCTGCCTTTTTCTCTCTTTTCTCCAACCTATATCTGTTATATTTCTTCACCCTTTTAACTTTACATGCTCATTCCTTCTGTCCAGGCTGTCTGGATAAGTCTTCTTTGAGATTCTGTTTGGACTTTGCTCACCCACAGGCTACCACTGGATGATACATGCGCTTTCTTTTCCCCAGTGGCTCTGTAGCAAGTACGACATCTGCCTCTGTAGCATTTACCTCAATTATGCTAAATGTCTCTCCCTGACCAGCCATGAATGGGTGTCAAACTGGCATGTCCTGCAAGGCAAACCAAAACTTTGAGAGGCTGCTGCTGGCTCATGCAGAGACTTTGTAATTGAATGTTCTACATCACCCATTCGCAAAATCTCACTTGTTACAGTTTATGTGGTAATTTAAAATAATGGTGGAGGGTGAGGCACTTGCAAATTGGGCAAAGGGGCTGCTCCAAACATGTCCTTGTTAGGAAGGTCTAGAGTTTGCATGAGTGATTCCAACACTGCCCTCCAGCAGGAAGACCAGTTTACAGAGTCTTTTTCTCTAGGTAAAAAACAGCAATGTCAATAACATAGTGTGCCCAGAGTTCCTTCGCATTAGGGGTAGCACAAACTGTACAGAATATCAGAAATTATGTGAATTTCTGTCACTGTAGTGGCAAAAAGATGGAAGTGAAACACATCTTCTGTAGAATGAGATAAATATTGATGTTTGGGATAAGAATCATACAAACAAGATCTCAGATGTTTATAAAAGAAGCTTGGAGATATTAGCTTGGCTATAGGGACTTGTGGTTGGTCTGATATATCCTGTCTTTGGTTATATGTGATTATAGGCATGGGTTGGTGCTACTATGCCTCAAATCAGATAAGATGATGAGAACTGAGGCAAAACCAGGCCCAGGATACCTAGGAAGAACCTGTGGTGCCATGTGGCACCTTCGAGCTTGTATAGATTATGAGGACCAAGGTACAGCAGTGGAAGAGGAAAGCCAAGGAAGAGTGTATTGTACCTCCTAACTCCTCAGACACTTTGCCTTCATTGTGCTTTGGTCACTAAAGTGGGGATAGCTGGTGCTGGCACTGCATTTAGTGCTGTTGTTCAAGCTTTAGGTTACACAAGAAGAGGTGGGAGAAAAGCAAGGACAAGCAGAAGATGTGTGTGCTGAGGCTTTTCTGTCTACCCCAACTGCTAGTTGTGGGCTGACCCTAATAGTTCAGTGGAAGGTGGTGTAATCATAGAAACATAGAACAATTTGGGTTGGAAGGTACCTTTAAATGTCATCTAGTCCAGCTCCCACCCTGCAACGAGCAGGGACATCATCAACTAGATCAGGTTGCTCAGAGCACCGTCCAACCTGACCTGGAATGTTGCCGGGGCGGAGCATCTACCACCTCTCTGGGCAACCTGTGCCACTGTTTCACCACCCTCATTGTGAAAAATTTCTTCCTTATATCTAGTCTAAATCTACCCTCTTTTAGTTTAAAAACCTTACCCCTTGTCCTATCGCAACAGGCCTTGATAAAAAGTCTGTCCCCATATTTCTTAGAAGACCCCTTCAGGTACTGGAAGGCTGCAATAAGGTCTCCCCAGAGCCTTCTTGTCTCCCGGCTGGAACAACCAACTCTCTCAGCCTTTCTTCAACTGAGAGGTGATCCATCCTTCTGATCATTTTTGTGGCCCTCCTCTGGACCATCTCCAACAGGTCCATGTCTTTTCTGTGCTGAAGGCTCCAGAGCTGGATGCAGGACTCCAGGTGGGGTCTCACCAGAGCGGAGTAGAGGGGCAGAATCACCTTCCTCGACCTGCTGGCCACGCTTCTTTTGATGCAGCCCAGGATACAGTCCATTCCAACCCATAGATTCTATGATTCTATGATAAAACTCTGGATGGAAGAAGGGCCCAAGAAAGCTGGTTAATATTCAAGGATCCCCTCCTCCAAGCTTAGGAGTGATACATCCCAACAAAGAGGACGTGAGGCAAAAATGCCAGGAGGCCCACATGGATGAACAAGGAGCTCTTGGACAAACTCAAACACAAAAAAGAGGTCTACAGAGGGTGGAAGCAAGATGAGTAGCCTGGGAGGAACAGGAGCTCTTGGACAAACTCAAACACAAAAAAGAGGTCTACAGAGGGTGGAAGCAAGATGAGTAGCCTGGGAGGAACATGGAGAAATTGTCCAAGCAGCCAGGGATCAGGTTAGGAAAGCTAAAGGCCTGATAGAATTAAATCTGGTCAGGGATGTCATGGGCAACAGGGGAAGCTTGTATAGGTATGTTGGTGACAAAAGGAAGGCTAGGGAAAATGCGGGCCCTTTTCAGAAGGAAATGGGAGACCTGGTTATCCCGGATATGGAGAAGGCTGATGTACTCAATGACTTTTTTGCCTCAGTCTTCACTGGCAAGTGCTCAAGCCACAGCACCCAAGTCACAGAAGGCAAAGCAAGGACTGGGAGAATGAGGAACTTCCCACTGTAGGAGAAGATCATGTTCGAGACCATCTAAGGAACCTGAAGGTTCACACGTCCATGGAACCTGATGAAGTGCATCTGTGGGTCCTGAGGGAACTGGCAAATGAAGTTGAAAGCCACTACCAATTCCATTTGAGAAGTCGTGGCAGTCCAGTGAAGTTCCCATTGACTGGAAAAGGGGAAACATAACCTCATTTTTAAAAATGGAAGACCCAGCGAACTACAGGCCAATCAGTCTCTGTGCCCAGCAAGATCATGGAAGACAACATGGCTTCACTAAGGGCCAGTCGTGCCTGACAAATTTGTTGGCCTTCTACGACAGGGTTACAGCACTGGTGGATAATGGAAGAGCAACTGACGCCATCTGCCTGGACTTGCACAAACATTTGACACTGTCCTGCACAACATCCTTGTCTCTAAATTGGAGAGACATGGATTTGGCAGATGGACAGATGGATAAGGAATTGGCTGAATGATCGCACTCAAAGAGTTGTGGTCAACGGCTCGATGTCCAAGTGGAGACCAGTGACAAGGGGCATTCCTCAGGGGTCGGTATTGGGACTGGTGCTGTTTAGCATCTTTGTTGGCGACATGGACAGTAGGATTGAGAGCACCATCAGGAAATTTGCCAGTGACACCTAGCCGTGTGGTGTGGTTGAAATGCTGGAGGAAAGGGATGCCATCTAGAGGGACCTTGACAGGCTTGAGAGGTGGGCCCATGTGAACCTCATGATGTTTAACAAGGCCAAGTGGAAGATCCTCCTGCACGTGGGTTGGGGCAATCCCAAGCACAAATACAGGCTAGGCAGAGAATGGATTGAGAGCAGCCCTGAGGAGAAGGACCTGGGGATGTTAGTTGATGAGAAGCTGGACATGACCTGCAATATGCACTTGCCATCCAGAAAGCCAACCGTATCCGGGGCTGCATCAGAAGAAGCATGACCAGCAGGTCCAGGGGGATGATTCTCCCCCTCTACTCCACTCTGGTGAGACCCCACCTGGAGTGGGGCCCTGAGCACAGGAAAGACATGGACCTGTCCAGAGGAGGACCACGAAGATTATCAGAGGGCTGGAGCTCCTCTCCTATGAAGAAAGGCTACGAGAGTTGGGGCTATTCAGACTGGAGAAGAGAAGGCTCTGGGGAAACTTCATGGCAGCCTTCCAGTACCTGAAGAAGGCCTACAAAAAGCTGGAGACAAACTTTTTAAAAGGGCGTGGAGTGAGAGGACAAGGCGTAATGGCTTTAAACTGAAAGAGGGTAGATTTAGATTAAATATAAGGAAGAAATTCTTTATGATGAGGGTGGTGAAACACTGGAGCAGATTGCCCAGAGAAGTTGTGGATGCTCTGGAAGTGCACAAGGTCAGGTTGGATGGGGCTCTGAGCACCCTGGTCTAGTGGAAGGTGTCCCTTCACATGGAAGGATGGTTGGAACTAGGTGGTCTTTAAAGGTCCCTTCCAACCCAAAGCATTTATGATTCTGTAATGCCTTGGTAGGTCAAAGACAAAAAAAGACATAATCTTTGTACTCACTACCCAGTTCATTTATAGTAGTAGATTAGCTAAGAAGCTTGAGGTGGTTTACTTTTTTAGCCGAGAGCTGGCAAATAGTCATCACCTCTTCATGTAACCATATGATTGTGCATTTGTGTCATCGTGTCTGTATAAAAGTATGAATGTTAAAGTTCCATATTTCAGGGCCAAGTCTTTGGATCATGTAAATTACTTCACTCCATTAGGGCCAGTGAGGTATTGTTGAGGCACAAAGATTCACACAAATTATTTAAGAGAAGCATCTAGTGTTGCCATATTTAATTTATGGTATTTCTATAAGCTGTGGTGATTGCACTGTAGCGGGTAGAGAGATCAAAGTACTGGTATGTGATTTAGCGATGTGTGTAAGAGATGTGGATATATTTCTCTTCACAGCTTTAGAAACTTTGAAATTAATGCTGATTTCAGCATTACCTCTCATTAAAAGCCTCAGACATTTACTTTTTAATCGGTATTTGAAGAACCTCCTTTTTCACCCTAAGAAACATATTTATGAATGTGGAAATACCTGGAAGTGTTCAAGGCCAGGTTGGAAGGGGCTTTCAGCAACCTGATCTAGTGGAGGGTGTCCTTGTCCATGGCAGGGGGGTTGGAACAAGATGGTCTTTAAGGTCCCTTCCAACCCAAACCATTCTATGATTCTATTATTTGATGAAATGTGCATGGTTTCTCCAGGCAATAAAAAACCATTAGAATGGGGAATGAGAGGCGGTGGGGTTAGGGTAATAATTTTGACAACTCTGATGAAACTTGATTTTTAGAAACTTTATTTATACAAACTGATAGGAGCTCCTACAGTGATGCTCTACCCAGGGAGAAATTTTGCATGTGAGCCAAAATCCCAGACTAGCAGAAGTGGTCTGCTAATCAGCCCGGCATTAAAGATGATAAGATCCCTTGTAATCCTGTGGGCACATATATTCCCACATGGAATCCCAGATCAGTTCAGATTTCTGTAATGCATACAATAACATAACTCTGTTGTGATACAATGATATATTATAAGATTGAGCTCTAAATAATCCTATATTTTGCTTTTCAATTAAAAAATAATTATATGACTTTACCTGTGTTTTTCATCCTGACACAGGTATTTTCTGTAATGGATGGAGATGTAAAATGTTCTAGCCAAAAATAAGATCCGTGGATTATATAAAATCAAACATCTTCAGTTGCTCAGTAGGTTACAGAATTTGCTCATTTAATATAAAAGAACATTACAGAAACATAAAAATCAATAAACAACTTGTTAACCTCAGACACTCAGGGGGAAAAAACAGGAGAATAGATAACCCATGCACTCCGCTTTGAAACCAAGCAAATTGAACGAAGATGTGAAAAGAACTGTGAAAAAAAAAATACCCTATAAGGTCCTTTAGTCTAACATTTTCCTGTTATATTAGTTTACACTTTAATCAAAAGTAATTTTAAAGAATATTTAAAAAAAATATATTTTAACTCCAATTTTCTATTATATTAAGTTCTCAAAGTTATTAAACGTTAAACATTAGGGTATATACTTCACAATGTTTTTCAGTATGCTTTGTCATTACGCTACATCAAGCTTTGTATTTAATCTGTTGCACATTTATATAATTATTATAATTTTAATTGTTAACAGAGTGGTATTTTCCCCTGAGGAAAAAGAAAGCCATCTTTTAAAATTCTAACAGCTTAGCCTAACCAAATTTAAGATAAGATACAAAGCCAACAAAGCTGTCTAGTTTCTTTAACACCAGATAGATTAATTCAAAATTACAGCTCTTGAATATGATTATATAATTTGGTAGGATAAATATTTGAGCTTATTCCCTAGGGAAAAGAGTATTTGCAGTCACTTCTATCTAAAGTGATACAATCTGCAGGCATAGTACAGGGCTATATCAAATATCAGGAAGAGTGATTAAAAAAAATAAGGCAAAACAAAGCCCTAAACATCCTGACTTGACATTATGCAAGATTAGAATAGTGTTGACAGTTTAAAATTTAACTTCAAAGATACTAAAACTTTGAGCTAGGAAACTTGTTTTCAAAGCTGTTGTTTCCCAGCTAGTCTTCACCTGATGTGTAACCCCTGGTTCCTTCACTGTGAAACAGAGAACTGTCTAGATGTCCTTTATAAAGTATTCCAAAAGAAAATCTATAATGAAAAGAGCCTTATAAAGGAGTAATATCTTATAGTAACTTTTAATAATTCCATTTTCCCTTAGTGCTACCAGAAGTTGAAAGAACCATAATAAAACAAGAAGAGCCAAATAAAAGGTCTTGGGGTAGAGAAGTAGTCAGGAAAAGAGACTTGACTTGAGAATTCTCTTTTTCCATGACTTGAAGCTGTCTATCTTCAAATCCATCTTTGAGACATTTTTGTTCTACAGTTTTGAATAAAGATTGAGAGAGACAACATTAATGAAGGAGGATTATTAATAGCGTAGGACTTTCTTATATCTTAACTGGTCAGAAGGTTAGTTTTTCTTTTATTTTTATTTTTAATTTCTGTATGAATCCTTTTGAATTTAACAATGTGGTTTTTTGTTTTAAATAGAAATAAGCTATTAAAAAAAGCTATGTTTACCTGAAAATCAGTGATTAAGCTTGTTGGGAGTACATGAAAAGGATTTATAATGAAAAACAAAACTTTCTCAAAAAGAAATTTCCAACAGGCAAAGAATTTTAGTTTTGCTTACTAATTCTTATATTATCTATTGAATATTGGGGGGTGGGTGCAGTGGAGTGGCAGTCTGAACTCAGTTAAAATGCTTTATGCTTTATCCAGTGACCAAAATATTGAATTAAATCTCCTTTTAAGTCATGGTCTGCATGTGGAGAGCAGCCAGCCTTCTCTTTTCTCCTGTGGGCTGGACTCCATGGAGTTTTCATCAACCTATAGGGAATGTTCTGAGGGAGTTGCAGAGTGTATTATATAGGACATAGTCTGATTGGTAGCCTGGCCCATAAGGAGACAGATCTGGGAATATGGATCTGAAAAAAATGGTTTTGCAAGGCGATATTATTCTATAGAAAAAAAAAATCAGATTAAATAGTTTTATCACTTCAGTGAAGTAAAATAAAGCTGTTTAGCTTGAGAAATGTTATTTCAGTTGAGTTGTTTTGATTGGAACTGTTTGAAAAATTCTGTTTTGTCATTTTCAAAATTACATTCTTATGAATTTGCATTCTGGTATGTCTAGTTTTTTAAATACGTCCCTTTTTCACTCCACTTTTGGATAGAAATAAGCAAGTTCTGAAGTACCATTCCACTAAATACTTTCAGTCAGTTATCAAAGAGTTTTTATTTGATCAACACAAAAGCTTTCCTTGGGAGTTCTACATAAAATAGCAGCTGCCAAGGTACAACAGAGGAGTTGCTGTCAACATCAGTTACTGCCATTAGCACATCTCTCGAAGATCCTACATTCTTCGAGATCCGAGGTTCTTTGTCTTGCTTTTCAGCAAAGACAGGTAGCAGATAGCTGTGTGTTCTTTTTCAAGCTCATCTCTGCTGCTTTTTTATATTAAAATAGTAGAAGAATCTCTTTAGAATGACTCAGCAGGGGATAATAGAAAAAAAACCCCAAAGTATTTAGTATTTAGTATTTTATTAATACTAAACAATATCAAAATGGTGCTATTATGTGACCTGTTTGCTGACTATATTGTTTCAGCCAAGGGCTGTTCGTTTCTATCTCATGCAGCTTATCCCTTCACTGGAGTAAAGGAAAATAATAGTTAGCAAGGTAATTGTGTCATAATTACTGAAGAAAGCCAACATAGAGATTTGCTTTATTCTCCTTTCTTGAGACTAGCAAAGAAAATAAGCAGTCTCAGTGTTTTTGGAAAGTGTCTTTGGGATCCTGATCTTGAAAAGTCTCACAGTTTCACACATTAAAGTTAGTACATAGAATTAACTGTACGTAGTGTTACCTGTAAAAGTTAATGATTAATTTGCATGAATTCAGATTTGCAGATAAAATACGGACCAATGTACAGCATAGGTATGGAAGGTGTGGATTTTGAATGTCACTGTTAAGTACAGCCATATGAAAAGAGTAGCCAAAATAACTAATGGAGAGGAAGAAACACGTTTAATTATAAACAGGTCTAAACAAAAGAAAGTTTCAGAAAAGAGGTGATTGAGTTGAATCACATTAGTAATTCAGTTGTGTGCTGTCAGATCCTAGTAGTGAATTCCACCTGCATAATGTCTTTATTCTCAATATTTAACACACTGATATGCTACCAGAGGATAAAAGCATGAAAACAATCTTACCTTGTTTGTGGCAGTGCTGCGCTTGCATCTCACAAGTTACATACTGAATGATGAGAAACTTTTTATCAGTCATACAGCAAGTAGAAAATGGCAAAATTATTTTTCATTTTCTTCAAAAGATGTTTTTTTCATGCACACAGTTCTAGAACTTCAAGTACTTACCCTCACACTTTCATCCACAAACAGTATGAGCAACAAAGGATGTCGTATCAAAGTAGTTGTTCATAATAACAAATCCATTACAAATTTTAAACTATCTACCAAAAAGATTAGACAGTAACCATTCAGGATGTGACTTAGTCTGGGGAAGAGTGATGAACAGGCAAGGAATGTAAAACCTTATGCCTTTGTCAGGAGGTTCCTTAAAGGAGGAATTTTCATGAATGTGGTTTTCCTTAACCTGTGAACAAAAGGTCTGAGTAGTATCCTCAAAAGCAAATGGTGTCACTTTAAGGTGGCAGACTCTTTATATATTTAAAGCTTATACACTTTGGGTTATCTGAGGTTGCTACTAAAAAATACAAAATGCTTTTATCTAAAAAAAAATACAGAATCCAGGTAGACTATGAAAATCCCATGCAATTGTTTAGAAAACATAAGAGTAGTAAGCTTTGTTCCTGGTGTTTTCATGGTCCAACCTATACTTCCCTGCCGCTTCATTAACAGTGTAGTAAACAGGAAAATAGAGGAAAGCTATCTGATTAGTCATTCTCTGCTTTGGCCTAAATAAAGCTTCTCTGCTTTCAAAGTTTTGCAGAGGATAGGAGTATAATATCTGTAGAAGCCTTCTTTCTTAAAACCAATATACATCTGCTTTAAATTGATATAATGCCAGAATGCATTACAGGTTTGATCTTTGGTGAATGAGCCTTTTAAAAAGAGGTTTATCTAAGTCAAGGTTTTCTTGCCAAATGATGACAAGAAATTTGTAGCCATCTATGTTTTTTACTTGTGCCATGCTACTGAGCTCTAGCAGAGGGAGAATGTCATTTTATATTAAACAATAAGAAAACAAAACAAACATGCAGCAAACCACAAGTCTTTGCAAGAACTGGTTAGATTTGATTAATTTTTTGTTTCTGAAAAACAGTATTTTTTTTCTGATGTCATTGAAGAGTCAATTCATCAAAGCCAATAATCTGTTTTTGTTCTAAAATCCATCAACTTCTGATTTATACTGTATTTATATAGACAGAAATTTAAAACTGAAGATTATTCAAAACATTCTGGATTTGTTTGTTCATGTAAATCTAGGGATCTGAAACTTTCTTCCTAATATGAGATTGGAAAAAATTTTTAAACACTCAGTTTCCCTGAAGGCAATATTGTTTCTTACCCGTTCTTACTGGTAGGTTTGATAAACTGCATTAGCTGTAGTGAACCATGTTGTAAGATTTAGTCTGTCTTGTCTCTATAAATGTGTTACCACCAAGGGTATACCCAACATACCAAACCTTTGGATGCTGATGGTTAATTTTGCTTGGACGTTATTTGATCTTGAGGAAAGCTTGAGTAGAGTCTCTCTTTGTAGATAAAATAATTAAAATGGGTGTTTTCTAAGTGAAGCAGTCTCATAAAGTTTGAGAAATTTGTACTTGAATGATGTATTTGCATGTATAATGTATTTGTGCTACCTGTTGCTGAGCCTTTAAGGATAGCTTTAGTGTTCTGAACTGAAGTACTGGGCACTATTTTTTCCAGAGACGCTTTCTCTTCTAAATACATGGAAATTGAGTTTATCCTTTTTCAGTTTAGTCAGCATTTACCCATTGTCACTCTTCAATATCTGGAAATGAAAAGCTGGAATTATGGCAGTTTTTTTAATTTTAACTTTACAAAATATGTGATTTGGCCACTTTTTTTCCTTTCTCATATCAATGTTCTGATAGTTAGATAGAACTAACTTTTTATAGGAAATTGAAAATCTTTTGTGCATAATTATATCAGAATCCTACAGTAATAAAGGAACATTGTAGTGACATGCATTTCAAAAGATTGTTAATATGATTCCTTTTTCCTCCCTGTCTCTGTTCTATCTTTCTTTTTGCTGGAACTCTGATGTTAATTCTTAGAAAACTCTGAGAAGTGTGTTCTGCTTCTTAGGTGATAATTAAATTTGTGTTTAAAATGTAACACATCTTCAAATAGCCTTGAGCAACTCTAATTTATATCCACATGGCTAGCGGTTTGATTGCAGTTCCATGGCAGACTTTTCCGTTCTTTTGTCTCATTCTTCTCCCTCAATGCTGGAGTATTTGTAGAAAACTGTTGGATGTTATTGACATATATCTTGAAATTGAGGATCATCATCTCCGTCTTTCATGTAAACTCTTGAAAAGGAAAATCAATTTCTTACAAAGTGTGATCCTGCCCTCTCTTGTACAGTTTAGCATGAAATTTCGTCATGTAGCTTTTCCTGTTCAGCTTGTGACCAGAGTATAGATCATCAAATACATAGATTTGTGTATATATTTTTTGAAGGCTATCAAAAGATTTTCATGAGGGAACCAGGAGGGTACATTATTTAAAATCCAGAGTTGTCCTTTTTTCCTGTCTCTGTCTTGTCAATTTTATCAGGAATATAATTATCATCCTAAGACATAGAAGAAAACAGAAAATGTTTGTTTGGGGTTTTTTCCCCACTAATTTGCATTTTGGCTTTGTACCTGTTCAGGGCATTGGTTGAATTCTACCTGCAGCCAGCTTTAGTTGAACAATAGTTTCATAAGATTAGAGCAACAGTTTAAAAGCATACCCTAAGTATTTGCATGTAGACTTTTAAGAACATTTGTACAATTTATAACACCATTTGCTTGACTACACTGGGGCTTTTTACAGATACTAGCCAAAAATTATTTTGAGATATGTATTTTAGTATTTGAGTGTGTATATAAAATAAACAACTTCTATATATGTATAAATACGTTAAACATAATGTACAAAGTGTTTAATTTTCAGACCTTGGTAGCTACCTCTCATTATTTTAGTGGAGTTTTTTTGTGCTTCCTAATTCTCAACATCAAGCAGCAGGCTAGAGCAAGAAAGAAGATTTTCCTGACACCTCCTTAGGACAATCCCATTTCAAACTCAGGCCAGCACTATTATGTGCTCTTCACAGTCACTGTTTCTCTGTGGAAAAAGTATGATGAACAATTTAAAATACATAGTGCTTTTAAAAGTATCAAATATGCTTGAATATGGAAAGTATGCCATTAGGTTGAAAGACCATACATGTATTTGAACGTCGACAAAGTAAGCTATCTTCCTATCATGCATTGCATTTCTAGGGGTTCCCTTGCTTCTCTTTGTGTGGAATGATGAATGTATTAGGCTCCAAGACACCAACAAAAGAAAGTAATTTCAAGCTATAATGATTTCTAGGAATTGACAAAAACTGATCCAAACCAAACCAAAAAAAACCAGTGAAACTATTATTTTATCCTTCCCAACTACTTTCTATGGAAATATTGCTGTGATGGAGAATACAACACACTTTTCCACCCCATGATGCTTTAAATAAAAGTGTTCTACTGCATAAGGAAATCCGTCCTCTTGAAGAATATAATTACTTAAGGAAGCACATTCTGCTCTTTAATAGAAGAAATGGCTTTCAATTTCTTAGAGCCTTATTTTCGGCTTATAGCTTTGTTTTCACTACTGCTTAAAATAGGCATATTGGAAGAAGATAAACAGAAATTGATTAGTTTTACAATGAATATTTATTTAAGCTAGCTGGAAGAAAACCACTAGTGATGATCCTTCATTTCAGGAAACGTACGTGTATATTAAACACTTCTGTAGGTGGATTTCTATAAGACATACTTACTCAACAATTCGTAATCAAAATATTGAGTCACAAATTCATCCTTTTCTTTAGTTTACAGATAATAATCTTGTAATGATATTCAGTACTGACTGTGGGACTGCAGAGGTGTCCCCTAGCAGAGTAAGAGGAGAAGCTGATGTCTGCTCAGTCCGCCACCTTCCTTCTCAGGTGAATTTGTCCCTCATAGTGCTATTGTATAGCTCTTATTTTTGTTACTTTCTGGTGATTGTGCATTACCTTAAAGTATCAGACATAGACCTGTGGGAGTGAGTCCAGAGGACGGCCACAAAAATGATCAGAGGAATGGAATACCTCTCAGTTGAAGTAAGGCTGAGAGAGTTGGGGTTGTTCAGCCTGGAGAAGAGAAGGCTCCAGGGAGACCTTATTGCAGCCTTCCAGTACTTAAAAAGGGCTTCTAAGAAAGATGAGGACAGACTTTTTAGTAGGGCCTCTTTGCAATAGGACAAGGGATAACGGTTTTAAACTAAACAGAGGGTAGATTTCAACTAGATCTAAGGAAGAAATTTTTCACAATGAGGGTGGTGAAACACTGGCACAGTTTGCCCAAACAGGTGGTAGATGCCCCATCCCTGGCAACATTCAAGGTCAGGTTGGATGGGGCTCTGAGTAACCTGATCTAGTTGAAGATGTCCCTGCTCATTGCAGGGGAAATTGGACTATATGACCTTTAAAGGTACCTTCCAACCCAAACTATTCTATGATTCTCTTTTGTGATTCTAACTAGGTATCAATGGATTTAAAACTATGCTTTCTTTTGGGTGAGTGCATAGAAGAACTTATATTCCAGAGTAAACCAGATGCAGAATTCCCCACAGTTCTCTGGCTGAGTATCTTCACAGATTTCTGTTTCTTTTTCCCTCCACTGGTTCTGTCAGACAAATTGTACTGGCATTTGTTGTGCATGTTGTTTCAGTAGTAGTGAATTGAGTTCACTGTGCTGATCATAGGTATTCAGTTGTGCCAAAGTGTTTCAGAAGGCTGCATTATGTTTCCATCTCACATCATGGACTTAATTAAAATGTCGCATTTTGCTTAGGGCAAGGAGCATTGTTACTGAAGGTAGTGTTCCAGGTTTGCTGATATCAAGCATATGCTGATCAACGGTACTGAAAATAAGTTGGAGAAAGAGAAAATGTGGGAATTTTATTTCCCTTGAGTTGTAACCACATCTAATTCAGTACTGCAAAGGGGAAACACTCTTATTTTTTTTTTTCTAATTATTTAATTTTCTGTCATAAGTGTGCCATTTCAGCAGGTTTCATTTAGACTCTTCCGTATTCAGTTTTGACATTTTCAGAGTGAATAGATGTATTAGTTGTAGATCATTGTCCTTATACCAAATCTGTCTAAGCTAATATTTTGACCACCTACTTAGCAGTCTAACTGATTTCTGAAATAAAACACAAATTTCCATAATGCCAAACACAGAATAGATTAATGCATGGTCATCGATCTTGATCCAAATTATTCTCAGAAATGTACTGCAAACACAAATTTCTGAATCTTTCAATACAGTGACTCAGACCTTACTTAATCATTCTGTTAATTGCACAGAAACCAGAAGAGAATCCAGCTCAATTTAAAAAAAAGATACATTGATTTTACTATACTAGCAATGGCAAAATGCTGACCATAAGCATGTTTAAAGAAAAGTTAGATTTTTGCTAATGAACTGGCAGTTCTGCAACTTCTTCAAGCATAAACGCAGGTTAGTAATTTTAATCTTGCTCTTCCTCTCCCATGACCCATTCTGCCGGCCTTCTGTAAAAGGAATCCATAGAAACTCAGGCAGAACGATATCTGCTGCCTGGCTGAGTTCTTGGCAATGTAAGTCAGTTATATTCATTCCCTGCTTTCAGAAGAATGTTTGCCTTTCCTAATAATCAAGGTCAGAAATCTTATTCCAGGATCCACCTCTCTATTATCTGTTTATGGAGACATGTCCGTATGTGCCATCCAGTTGTCACCAAGGATTACGTTGGAATGGTCTTAAGTTTAGTGCTAGTATTTTTTAAAAATACATTAAAAATCTGTATATTGGCGTTAATAAGCAGGCAATGGATTCCGAAACATGGACTGCCTGTGCAAAGAGGTATCCCACCCAAACAGGCAAAGTTGTTACAGAGCTCAATATAATTCAGTTCTCCTTTTGGGAGTTTCATCAGTATTTCTCTTCTGGCACGCTGGTTGGTAACATCAGGAAATACATAAGACAAGGTAGTGAAAAGGGAGTGGAAAAAAGCCCAGCACCATAAAATGTTTTTAAGCTATTTTCTTTTGTGCATGGCAGGTCTTCAGAAAAGAAAGAAAAATACATTTAAAAATTGGTATTTCCATTGATTATGATTCTGCCCATGTTCATCTCTTTTATGACACAGTGTCATAAAAGATAAAGCAGTGAAGATAAAGCAATATACTGCTGACTTGGAAATCTAAACTGGTTGCTTAGAGGTAGCTGAGTTTGAAACTTTTTGTTTCTTTAAAAAGAGCATTTTTTATATCATAAGCCATTTTCTTACTGCTTTTATTCAGAACCAGAAATGAGATAAAAGTCAGTGACTCAACTTTGCTTAAAAAATTGATTTCCAAAGACAAATACAAAACGAGCAACAAAAGGCAAGACAAGGAATGAACGCCATATCATAGTGTCAAAACACTGAGATGGATTCTGCCACATTTCTGTTACCTTTCCTTTTTATAAATACTTAATAGATATGAGTCAACTGAGTTCAATGTATGCTTTTATTGTTATCCTACTTACTTAGAATTACATTATGTGTGTGCAACTTCTTAGGTGGAATAGAAGTTGATGAAAAAGAGAAATTAAAGCAAATCTGACTGAGGAAAGAAAATAGTGAAAAATGGTATCCCTGAGTCCAAAGAGTAACTTTCCCAAAGTTGCTGGTAAGAATGAGAGCAGGTTCCCTTTGTTTTGGTTCCACATCCTGCTCTTACCTTATCTTTTTTTTTTCTTTTGTGGATGGAAGGATTCTAAATGCATCCCTTGGATGGAAGAATATACATGCAGAGAGAGACATCTCATTCACGCAGATCAGAAACTGGATATTTCTGCAGAATTTTGCTAGCACTATTTTACTCTACATGTGCATGGATGCATAATTGATTGTAGCTGGTTTAGACAGACATGGTTTCATTGGTCCCAGTGGAGGCTTCCAAGCTGATACATAGTTAGATGAAAGACAGGGTCTGCCCCACTGTGCTAATGACCATCACTCTGACAATTGTGTGACTGTGAAGCATAGGCTGAAAGTACAGATCAGAAATGTGCACAGGCACAATTTTGTTTCAGGTTCTTTATATGAAGGGCTTTCCAATCTTGAATAACCACTGTGACTTGTGACTTTCAATCCAGGTCTTAAGAAACTATGCTGACTAAGTCCATCTGGAAAAAAAGTATGCCAAAGCCTAAGATCATTTAATTTGGTGTGAACAAATTTTAGTGTATGCTTCTAAACATCCTGCTACCTCCTCTTCTTTGAAGACATCTGGAAAGCTTAAGGTGTTCTCACCATCACAGAAGCAATTTTTACTGGTAAGCCCAAAATTAAAAAAATTTTGTTTTCAGACTAATTCCTGAAATTCTACAGGTTAGAAAACAGAATTACACGCCTCTTTATGTCAAAGCACTCCAAGTGGTATAAGTACTTAGTGTTGCTGTAGTAGCTGTTCAAATATCTGTATGCTGGCTTATCAAGTGTGTCTCTATAAGTAAGAAAATAGTTCAGTTTCTGTGGCCCATTATTTCTTACGTCTTTGGAAACTGCCAGTGAATGTAGCAGTTGTGATTATACAGACAGCTGTCCACCAGGGCTTCGCCTGATATAATCTGCTTTTCATATATAGCCATGAGCAGCTGTTGGATTAGTTACTGTTAGATTGGCATAAACCTGAGTCAATGACTGGGAGGAGGTTCAAACTGTACATGCAGAATTGTTGGTGCTCTGAGCCATTCAATTGCCTGGAACTGGATTTTGGGAGCTTTTGTACTTATTTGGAGAGGAAGAGTAACAATCTGAACAGTCAGAGGTTTCATCTGCTGCAGTTGTATATCACAGAGAGAAAAAGCTACTTTAATCATATCCTGTCAGTTTAAATGTAGGTCTTTTATTTCCTGTTTTTCTGGAAATACATGTACAGTACTGAACCACACAATCACATAAGTACCAGACAGGAAAACCTGCAGAAAACTGTTGCCATAGTCTAGATTTTGAGCAAAAATAGCCTAGCAAGATATTTTCATTTTCAAAAGTCAAACCTGCCATTATATTTATGGCTTTGTTTAGATTCTTTCTTCTTTTTGTGCATCTCCATCTAGAGTTCACAAAGAAAATAGACCTGCTGTAATGTGAACCCCAAAGGAAAGATACGCTGCCTCTGTAATATACTGAAATGTCAGGAAATCATTTATTGAGCCACTGGTGCCTTTAGTGGCTGGTTATAATTTGCTTTGCTGTCTGATAATGTGTGTGTTTGTAGATCAATTATCTCAGGAGCTCTTTGGAGCCATAAGGTCATCTTTGGCATATTTGTTGGGTACTTCTCTGCAGAGATGCCAAGTAGCATTTTTCTTCCAGAACTTAATAGATCATCTCTCAAAGTAAGTGAAGAAAGACTGGTGATGGCCAGATTTTCAATGATGTAGCTTTGCCATATTTTTAGTATGTTTGTATAGATCCATACAACCAAAAAATTGTAGGAAGAAGTTTTACTTAAAAAGGTAGCCTTGTAGCCGCTTTCAGATTGGTGATCGGTAATTCACTCGTGAGGACCTTTATTTAAGTACCAGTATTTTAATCTTGATTGCATCCAGGTGGACAGAAGAGACTTTTAACACCAACATAATTTCTCTCAGTGGTCCAAGAATGAATAGCCCTTCTGGGAGGAGTCCAGTCTTTAAACTTGTGAACGCCAGCATTGCTTGTTTTGCTCCTGGGACTGCAGCATTGTAATGCATTTTCCCTATGAGTTGAGGAGCTGGAAGTGAGAAAAGGAGGTGAACTCACAGTATATCAAGCAGATGAAGTTATTAAAGTCAAAATCAAATACTAAAAATAATTTAATAGCACCTTTACTGGAAAATTTTAAGGCATCTTGCAAACATTAATTATGGTACAGAAGTGCATAAGGGATGGTTAAATTATATGTGATTAACTTAAGTACAGAAAACTAAAGTGATATGATAATATTTAATCTTGATGATAGAATTTCTACTGAGAACAGTCCCAAAAATCATCTCTAGTTTACACGAGTTTCACACTAATGTATGAATTTGTATAAGTGAGCAGTGAATTTCTTCTGATGTGTGTAATATTATGTGACTGTTACTCTGACATGATTGAGCCTTGATCCACTGGTGGTCTGAAAGGTGATTTCAGGCATGCCACTGCCATGCTGGTATGTTGTCACCCTGAAAATGGAGTTCACAAAGCTGATGGGTTCAATGCAAGAAGAGGTGGGGAAAGTTAAGCACAGAAGAAGGGGCACGTGAGTAACAAGGATGGAAACGGCAAGGGGATATCTCAGCCAATGCCTATATTGGCAGATAGGGCTGGCCAAGATGGATGGCACCGAAAAGCAAAACAGCTGGTTTTCAGGACTTTCTGTGTTTCCAAGACTTTTATTTTGGATTGGCTCTAGACTGACTTCATGGACCAACTGATCATTATTGGTGGGGCATCTTTCACTGTAGCTCAATCTGAGAGTGAGTAAGTTTGTGTGGTGCAAGACCATGCTGCAATGTAAGTGAGGCAATCATAGAATCATTGAATAGTTTGGGCTGGAAGAGACCTTTAAAGGTCATATAGTCCAAACCCCCCTGCAATGAGCAGGATCATCTTACACTAGATCAGGTTGCTCAGAGCCCCGTCCAACCTGACCTTGAATGTTGCCAGGGATGGGGCATCTACCACCTGTCTGGGCAACCTGTACCAGTGTTTCACCACCCTCATTGTGAAAAGTTTCTTCCTTAGATCTAGTCCAAATCTACCCTCTTTTAGTTTAAATCCATTACCCCTTGTCCTATTGCAACAGTCCCTACTAAAAAGTCTGTCCCCATCTTTCTTATAAGTCCCCTTTAAGTACTGAAAGGCCGCAGTAAGGTCTCCCCGGATCCCAATCCATGGGGTTCACTTGAAAAGCAACATCTGAACTGAAATGCAAATGTGGACCTGCCCTAAAAGCAGGAGAATTGGAAATGCTGAAGGAAGAGTTGTGCCTAAAGTTGTGCCTCTCCTTTGCTTTCATGACTTTTGCCACCCTGTGTCAGAAACCTGCATGCTGATTAAAATCCTCTCTTTAAGGTGAACACACATTCAATTTTTCTTTTAGCACTGCAAGGGGAGGGGTAGATAACCCTTGTTAATATTGTGGTGGGTTGACTCTGGCTGCAGACCAGGTTTCCCCTCAAAGCTACTCTATCACTCCCCTCCTCAGCTGGACAGTGGAGAGAAAATATAATGAGGAGCTTGTGGGCCAAGATAAGGACAGGAGGAGATCACTCAGCAATTACCATCATGGGCAAAACAGGCTCAACTTGGGGAAATTACTTTAATTTATTACCAATCAAAATCAGAGTAGGATATTAAGAAATAAAACCAAATTTCAAAACACCTTCCCCCCACCCCTCCCTTCTTCCCAGGCTCAACTTGACTCCCAATTTTCTCTACCTTCTCCCCCCCGAGCGGTGCAGGGGGACAAGGAATGAGGATTGTGGTCAGTTCATCACACATTGTCTCTGCCAATCCTTCCTCCTCATGGGGAGGACTCCTCACACTCTTCCCCTGCTCCAGCGCGGGGTCCCTCTGACAGGTGACAGTCCCCCATGAACTTCTCCAACGTGAATCTTTCCCACAGGCTGCAGTTCTTCACCAACTGCTCCAGCCTGGGTCCCCCATGGGATCACAAGTCCTGCCAGAAAACCTGCTCCGGCATGGGCTTCTCTCTCCATGGAGCTGCAGGTCCTGTCAGGAGCCAGCTCCAGCGTGGGCCTCCCATGGGGTCACAGCCTCCTTCAGGCATATATCTGCTCTGGTGTGGGGTCCTCCGTGGGCTGCAGGTGGGTACTCCACTGTGGAGCTCCATGGACTCCATGGTAAGGGGCACAGCCTACTTCACCATGGTCTTCCCCATGGGCTGCAGGGGCATCTCTGCTCCTCCTCTCCTCCTTCTGCTCTGACCTGGGTGTCTGCAGAGTTGTTTTCACATATTCTTACGCCTCTCTCCAGCTGCAATTTCTGCGTGCCAGTTTTTTTTCCCCTTCTTAACTATTTTAAGAAGCACTACCATTGTTGTTGATGGGCTCAGCCTTGGCCAGCGGCGGGTCCGTCTTGGAGCCGGCTGGTACTGGCTCTGTTGGACACAGAGGAAGCTTCTAGCAACTTCTCACAGAAGCCACCCCTGCAGCTCCGCCCTGGTACTAAAACCTTGCTGCACAAACCCAATGCAAATATACTGGCTAACAGACTTGCTTAAGAAATGGAAAACCTTCTTCTATTTTCTTTTTCCTTTCCTTCTTTCTGTTTCTCCTGCCTTTCTGAATCTGAGGCTATTTAAAAACATGACTCACAGCTCTCGGGAAAGTGCTTTCAGTGCCTACCCTGTTTTGCACCTGAGCCTGAGGCTTATGTGGTCATGACTTGAACTGAACTGTGACATCAGGCAGCTAGCAATGTGTGACTCATGGTACCAGAGAAAGAGCAAGCAAACAAAATCCTAAGTAACTGGGTCATTAGGGCTCTCCCTTGTGCAGGAAAAGCCATGTGTTTCACATTGCTGTAAATAATATTTATGTATTTTCAGCATTCAGCAGGATCTTGAGGACAAAGGCAGGAAATGTATGGTAAAATCAATCTATAGTCAAATTATGTGTGTTTGCTGCCTCTGATACTTTGTTTTAGTGGGAATTTCACTTGCGAAGTTCATTTTTTATTAACTGCTTGAATTTAAACCTTGAAATCTTTATGGGGTCAATGTATAAATTCAAAAGCTAAGGAAGTGTAAGGAAGTCTTTCATGTAATCTGAAAACATAGAGAACATACTAATAGAATTTACATGGTACATAACTGCAGGTTGGATTCAAAATTTCTTATGTCTGAACGATTTTAGAGCCAAGTGTTCTAAATATCTTCAGGAGAGGAGAGGGGCAGAATCAGTAAACAAAACAAAACAGATATTTGTGGTGAAAGATTTATGGTTATAGAAAGCTAACTTTGGAGCTGCCAGCTTCAGCCTTTTCACAGTATATATACAGATGTATATTTATGGAGGCCACCAACGGAAAAACTGTATATTGTTTTGTATCTTTAAAGCCTGATGCAGCTATGAGCTAATTTGCTTTGAGGTTCCTTGGTGTGTTGAATTTAATTTATCAAAACCTGATTAATAGGAAATAACAAAATAATTTTTAAAGTGGAAGTAAAAATAAGTGATTTAAACATATCAACAGAGGAAAATAAAACAGATGACTTCTGAAGTTTGTGGGATAATTCCCATTTTATTTACATTAATCATAAGTGTTACTAGACTGGTGATGGGACAGTGTTTTCTGTTCTGTAGCAGCAGGTAAGCTTAAAGAAGAGAAATCTATGGAAATGAGGTAATGCAATGCAAATGAAGGTCATATGCAGTGACTTTATTTGTAGAACTAATAGTTCAATGTACCTAGGAAAAAATCTTCCATGTGTATTTGTAAGCTTTATAAATATAATGCAAGTAAGCCCAAATTTTCCTTTTTTTTTTGATTTGTGTTTGTTCTGTTTTTTCTTTAAAACTTTTGGTTATGATTACATGCCATTTATGTATGTTTTCCATGAATTTTTGAGTCCTGAGAGTTCACATGCTCAGAAAAATTAGGTGCAGTCAATCTCTGAACATTTTTCTATTTTTCTACTGTTATTCTAGAAAAAATAATCTATTTTTTCTTTTATTCAATTATATCTTCTCATGGAACAGAGACAATGCTTAGAAGTTTTGATCAGGGCACTTAGCTAAACTTCTGAAAACATAAATCCTAATCACAAAGTTGTCCTCCTTTTGGAGATGAGCCCGATCACAAATTCCAAGCATGTCTTGAAGACTAAATCCTTGAAGATAAATATTTGTGTTCAGTTGATTGATTAGTCATTTGTTAAATCCATCAAATATTTCTGAATATAAACTCATAATCTGGGACAAAAACACCTCAGTTTGCACAAGGTTTAATGACTAGATCAAAACCTCGTCAGTATTAATAATTTTCTTTAGCATTGAGAACTAGGAAGTGCCCAGCTGGCAAAGCCATATGGAGGTGCTGACCTCTATGCAATGTGAGTAATGCCCAACTGTATTTGGATTTGCTGAATGTGTAGGAGTCTGTCAGTATGTCTTAGACTTATGTCTGATTCCTTAAAGTCCTTCCCAGAATTTCTTGCATGGCTAGAACTGCCTTTGCCACTAAAGCAAAGAAGCATGATCAGAGATTTTGATTTATGACAAATTAAGTTCTTAGTTCAACTGCTTTATGCTTATCTCCTTTAATGTCACCTGAAGTCTGTATCAGAGAAAATTTGTGGCTAAAAAATTATGTGAACAAATTCAACCTGGGAATGCAAAAAAATGAAGGAAAATGGTGGTTTTCTACAGTAAGATGAGGGAATTTTAAATTGGGATGTTAAGCCAAATTTACAGCTTGAAGTCTCTTTAGGATACTGTTCACAGTGATGAGAAACATTTGAAACCAAGGCATTAGGAGGAATGGACACCATGAGCACACGAAAGCAACAGTCTGAAAAGTTCACCAGGAGAATACTGCTGTATTTTTAGCTTGGTGTTTTGTTTAGTTGAACCCTTGCTTTTTTCAGTGTAAACTTTCTAGGTTGATAGTGCACATACATACTGAGAAGGCTCAGCTTTTCACAGAAATTTAAAAAAAACCCAAACATTTCTAATAAAGAAAACTTAGATGTCAAGTTATTTGGTGTATTTGTTCATTTTTTTCTTCTCACTAAAATGTTTCTTTTAGTTCTTTTGAAATTCTATCTTATGCCTTGATGTTTTCTACTCATAAGAATGACTAACTTAATCCCACTGTTGCTTGGAAAATGGCTGAACGTTCTGTAGATTAGCAATGAAACACAAATAAGATGTCTTCAACTGAAATGTCAAACCAATATTTTAATGAGTTGAGTTACGCAGTTTTTTCTTTCTGTGTGGGTAATGGGCCATTATCCCTGCCTTTTTGTGCTATCTTGTTTGTATAACAACTACCTCAAAGCGCTAATCGACATATATGCATTTTATTTTTAAAATAAATAATGAGGCATGTAGTTAATTGAAGTTAAATGAAGTTTTAATGTCATCTATATTCTTTTATCAGAATTGATACCATTGCCCTCTTTATCCTTCCTGCTGGGGACTTCTTTGGTATAACACAAAAACACTGCTTGTTGCTTTTTCTCATGCTGATCATGAATTCAATAGGGATCAGCTCCTGCCAGTAAAGGCTGCATATTTATGCTATTGATTTGTGAGGGAAGGAAACGGAGGGCTTTTTGTATGGTGCTATAAAATTAATAAATAATGATTCATTAGGACAGCATCCTGCAGCTCATGGCTGAGCAGTAATTTGGTACAAGGGTTGTACTGCTGCTCTAAATGTGCCTGGGATCCCACAACAGGGGGGCACTGCTGTTGCAGTATCTGTGAGCACAGTTCTAAGCTCCGTCCTCTGGGATTTGCCCTCTTCCAAGGTGGGGAGATGGAGTAGCAAGAAGCAGGCAGCGTGTCTTCTCTGCCTTCTCTCTGGGGACACTTCTCCCTCCACAAAATGGTGAAGAGATCCATGCACAGGTGTGCTGGGAATCCTAGGTGCCAGGAGAGGACTGAGGTCCCATTATCTTCATTGGCTAAGATAAGGAGATCATCTTTGCCATGTGGTTTTTGTCACAGGTAAAATTCACTGGAGGCTACCAACCTGATTGTGCTATGGAGCATGAAGTTAAGAAGAAAAAGGACACAACAGTTTCCAGCCCCCAGCAGAACCAGCGGTCCATTTTACAAATTGATAGTGCTATAATTGCTGTTGGTATTCTGAAATGTTTGACTTCTTTGGGGACTGTTTGGTTCTTTTAGCTGTTTGGCACTGATTGGGTCTGTCTTGGATATGGATTCAGTCCTTCCTTAGGCAGAATTTAGTCAACGCAGAGCTTAAAAATCTGAATTTCAGTGACACAACTGGGAAGTACTCAGCAGGCATTATAAAATATGTTAAAGTTGGAGAGACCTTTACAGTATGCTTGAAATTTGTCTGTGTTGGAAATACGTATTTTAACTGATTTTTGAACTGTCAGAGCATTTTCAACATTGCCACCCAATGTAGTTTTGCAGAGTGTTATGTAGCAGTTTCAATCATTTCAGCAATTACTAGCTCCTTTAAATTCAAAAACAGGAAATAGACTGGAGCACGTGAGTGGCGGCAAAGTTGCATAAAATAAACATGAAAAGACTGATGTGGGGTGGTTTGTATTAGGAGAAATTTGCTATTTCACATGACTGACAGATCTTCAAGATCACAATGTGTAAACCACATTGGCAGGGCAGCCGGGAGACCTATGTGTAGAGGACAATATGTTATGGACTTAAGGGCCTTAGGGACTCCAATGCTTTTAATTCAGCAAGAAAAATTTAGATGTATAGTGTCTGCTGTCAGCCTTTACATGTGATATGCCTGAGGGCTCTGTCCTTGTGGTGGACCAGAATTAAAGTTGAAAATGAATTAATAGAATGAAAATATAGCAGCAGACAGTAGGTATGCATACATCAAAATTAATAATAACACTGTCACTTATTATGACTGGCAGGTTCCTTATTTAAAGAACCAGTAGATACCTCTGATACCTGACCTGTGTCAGTGAAATTTTATTTCAGTAATATTTTCTCTAGTCCACTTCTAGCCTATAAACTGTATAGCTTACATATTTCTGAATCTCAGTGCAATTCATCCTTGGTAAATAATCCTTGCTAGTAGCTTTGGCATATAAACGGGAGAATGAATAACACCATTACTAGTACAGTATGTCACTACAGAATAAACAGAGCAGAAGGAGGGAGACAGATTGTCTTTGTGGTGCAACAATGGCCAAATATTTACATTTCCTGTAGCAAAGCGTAGGACAGAGTCGTCATCTTCTCAGCATGAGGGCTGAGGTTAGAAAATTTATTTTTTAAGTGTAACTGGGAGACTACCACTGATGTAAAAAGGTGATCACACCATTCTGATTTATTCATTTAAAAATTATGTCAGGACCTGGAGGTTGACAAGAATCTGATTCTTGCTGCAAGTTGGCAGCCTGGAGAGTAGACGGGAACTTCTCTAAATGAAAGAAATGAGTACTTTGATTTTTTGCATGGTAGTAGATTTAACTATGCGGATGAAGCATTGATGGAAAACAAACATTGAAGAAATGGCCCATGGAATTTCAATTATCGATATATGTAAACTAAATTTGCTATGAAAAGGACTACAAACAAAAATATAAATCATAAGGAATGTATGCCTTCTGTCTTTCAAACTGTTATCTTCTAACTGCACAATATCCTGCATTATAAATTTGTTTTTGCTCTTTTTTGCCTTTCCCCAAGTGTGGGGTTTTTTGCCTTTTTTGTCCACTGTTTTTTCAGCTGAGACTTTTGTAAACATTTCTGTGAACTGTCTGGAGTCACCTAGAGGGTGATACGTGTAGAATTCGTTTGATGTGGACGAAAAGATTTTATGGTTTCTACTTTCAGTTCATAATGTCCTGCAAGACTAGTCCTGACAATGTCCAAAATCTTAACTGAAAGTTACATCAGAAATCTGTGACAACCTTTGAGGCTCATAAGAGACATCAGCTTTTCTCAGTGTGAGCAGAGGAAGTAAGAGTGCTGTCAAGATGTGGTGGGCTCCTGGAGGAATCTCACAAGTCAGAGAGAAATTTTGCCCAGATCTGGCAGTATATGTTGCTTTCATGACTTATATTCACAATCTGGTAGAAAACATCTTGACTTCTTGTTGTTATTTCTTTGAGAATAAAAACATTTCTGCCTTTGCTGAGAGTGTGTTTATCTTCAGAGAGCTCCACCAGAAAATAAGTTTGTCTCCCCATTCGCTCAGTCTGCAACATTCACCTTTACCCATGTAAGGGACTTGGAAATCTGGTAGCAATGATAAGTGACAGAGTGTGCTAATGTACAATGCAGGAAATGTCTTGTCAATACCAGGAATAAGTAATGTGCTAAAGATTTACTGTCAGGTGGCTGTCTTGACCACAGCCGGGTGGAAATTTGCAGCAGCCGGATGGCCTTACATACTTAGGACACTCGTGTTTACTTTGATGAATGTGTGTAGTATCCTTGGTCTGTATTATTACACTGAATTGAGGGGATGCTGTAGTACCTGATAAACCCGGAAAAAATGTTTTCCACCATTAACAGAGAAAATAACAGTCAAATGATTGGACATAGGAGGCATCAGCATTGTTATTTTAATTTTTTCAAGTTTCTAGCAGAGTACCCTGCACTGAACTGAAAAGCTTCTGGTTACGCTCTTTGCAGTAGAAAAAACCTAATTGAACAGAGTGGTTATCCCATGGTTATTGTGCTCTTATATTTATTTTTATTAATTAAAATTTATGTCATTAATTTTGGGTTTGTGCAGTTATTAATTTATTTTTCTTCAAAGAAAGTGACATTGGTTTTCTTACGTGATGCTTATGGACAACTTGTAAAAGCACTGGGAAAAAACGTGCTTGTCTTTTACAGCCACCCTTTTGGTTGTTAAGAATAATATCCATTTGTCTGGTATTTGAAATTTGCCTATTCTAAATTGCACTAACAGAGGCTGCAAGTTGGTAATAAGCTGTGAGAATTCAGTGATGCAAGTTCTCCTTTTGTGTGTTTATGTATGTAAACACTAATTCCTTTCACAGAAAGAACTTTTATGTTTCTCTTTATTTTTTCAAATCCTGAGTAACTCCAGAAACTTGGAAATCTTCCTCTGCCACCCCTAAGTAAATTCCTTCGTAAATCCATGCTGACTACTCCCAATCACCTCCTTGTCCTTCATGTGTTTGGAAATGCTTTCTAAGAGGATTCATTGCTCCATCACCTTCCCAGGGATTGAGGGGAAGCTGACCCACCTGTAGGTTCCTGGATCTTCCTTCTTTGACTTAACATGCTCATGCATGACAGCCAATGAAATGGAAGTGTCAAGGGCTTTGAATTTTGTTCCTGTATGATAATTCTTAGAATTTGACATTGTAGATGTAAACTTTTCTATTAATTGAAAATATGCCTGTATGCTAGTTACTTGTTGTGTCATTCAGAATATTGGGGTCTAATTCTTCACTTTACTCAGAAAAGTGTCTAAAAAAACCCTAATAAATTTGTATCTTCATTCCCTTCTTTGCATTACACTGGTTTTAGGCAATGGAACAACCACTCTCTGAGGCATCTTCTGGGCAGTTACTTCAGTGTCCTGAGTTGCAAAGTGCCTCCAAGCTGCCCCAAACAGCAGCAAGTTTTTCTGGAAGCGTAAAGCAATGTGGTGCACCAAAGGACAGTTTTAATAATTCCTTCTAATCGATATATGGTTATGTGAGTTCCTATGTCTTCTTAGATAACTATGCCTCCTCTGCATTTCTGACCTCGATCTGTCACTATTTTAATAATGAATTAATTTTCAGTGATTGCTTCTGGGCAAAAAGAAAATCCTGTATCCCAACTTAACCGATTTTCACGTTTTAATCATATGTATATTTTGCAGACGACTTTTCCAAACCTAGTCTTCTTTTAAATTGGAAGGGTTCTCCAAATTTTGGATGAAAGTCTTTTGGACTAAGTGTAAAATCCAGACATAAACTAGTGCGGTCATTTAAAAATGTTTATTTTGATTTTATGTATTAATGGCTAAGATTACTCATATTATAAACATGAAAAGCAGTAGTCTTCTCCTCCTCTATCTTAGGTACTTTGAAGCAAGGTAATGTGTATTCTAGGTGTTGACCTGTCCTAGATTAACTGGATTCCACTAAGGGTTATAAAAGAGGTCTAACATGCATCCCATCTGCTTACGCAGATGGAAGAACATGGCTTCAGAATTGTGGAAGCAATCTTCCAGTATTGTTTGATCTCAGAACATTTAAGTTTATTTTTAAAGATTTTTTTTTTAATATCTTTCCAATTTTGTAAATGAATGAACAAGTGAGAAAGGCATGCTTTTCAGTAAATAGCAAGGGTACTATATGCCTTTTCTATTATGATGAGGCAAAACACAGACCCTTATTCTTTACCATCATGCACTTCTGTCGTTAATTACAAATACAATTCATGCTGTTATGCATGGCAGCAGTCTATGTGCCAGCTACATTCTAGATACGGTACGTAATCTTGATAGCAAATGTGCTGGGAATAGAGTGTCATGTCACTCTTCTTCATGAAAACGTGACAAGTTCTGGAGTTTGACTTGGAGTGTTTTTTTCTGAAAGAAAAAGTGATTCCCTTGTCCCCTTTTCCATATGACATTTTTGAAATAAATATGTTTTATAGGCATTATAAATATAGCTATCGCTGGAAAACAAAAAGCTAATAGTACTGGGTCAGTCTTGTCGTGTGTGGAAAACTTCTGCAGTGCCAGCTGGTTGCTTTTTTAATTGAGATGTTGGCTGCATTCAGCTGCAAGACAAGAGAAATCCTCTTGCTTTCAGCCTTTCCACAAAGGCACAAATACTCAATAGCAGCAATAAATAATTAAATTAAATGCACTGCAACACAGTGTAGTTGCATTAAACATGATGAAAACTGATGCTGGCCTGTTGTAGGGATTCAGAGTGGAAGAAAGGAAGGAGTTAATTTAGAGCAGACAGGAGAGGAGACATCCTTCTTCCTATTTTTTAACTGCTTGTTGTAAGATAGTACATGTCTGTATTCCAAAAGAAACAGGAAATGAGCAGATATATTTTGTTCCTTTCTTAGTGGGAGGTACAGAAAAATGAAATGAATACCCTATTCTTAAAATGTGTTTGAAAAGGACTAGGGAAAACAGTAAATGAAACTTAAATTTCTTGTTTTCATTCTGAATGTTGCTATGGTTGCTATAGCAGCCAGCGCTGAGAAGAGCTTAATCTCTGAGAAACCAGATAATGCTCTTAAATAAATAGCCACTCTGAAGGTGGGGAAAAATAAATCTGAAGCAGGTTTTTCCCCTTCCTATTTTCAGGCCACAAATACAAATTTCTGGATTTCCATGTTCCTCCCATTTCATATAATCAACAGCATGATTTATGCATTTTTTGTTTTCTAGACAATTTTAGACTAACAATGTGCAAGGGAGGAAGACGTGTAGCCCCTGCAAAGGTGGAGGAGGTCTCAGAGCCAGCATGCTCAGGTGCCTTTCATCACTGCTCCTGCTAGCACAGTGATTGCCAGCAGGCAAACCTGGAGAGGATGTGTCCCTCACTTAAGCAGGGTAGTAAAAATAGAGCAGAAGTTTATGAGAGCAAAGATTGTGTCCTTGAGTTTTTCTCTTTGTAGAAAAGATAAGTCTGATGGTGGTTTCCTGTGCTGTAGCCAGCAGATTGGAGAGCAAGAGGAACTCAGCTATTTGGAGCTTGAGGCTGAAGATTTCAAATTTTTTTCCTGGTATGGGGCTGGGGGACGGGTATGCTGCTGTGCATGCTGCTCTGACTCCTAAGGAGGAACTCAGGGTTCTCTCACTCTGGAAGGGGAAATGAAAGTGTGATGTTCTTGGTCAGTAATTTTGAGGGAATGTTTTTAACTTTGAAGGTAGAAAGGGCATTGATGCCTTTGTTACATCCCACTCTGGTAGTATGAATTTGGACCAAAGTTTCATATGAGTCTTTAAATGTTATGATGTCATAACCCTATGCTAATACAAGTACATTAAGTGGAAGAAATCCCTCTGTTACATGTTATTCCTGCCTCTCTGATGCTGGCAGAAGCTGCCTGGGTGGTGGGCTGAGGTTGTCAGGCAGGCAGCTTGCTCTGCTCTGTCCTCGTAGATGAGAAGCAGAGATGTGTTGCTGCAGTCTGAGTCTGCAGGTTTGCAGGCAACAGCCAAATGTAGCTGTAAAAAAGGTTATTAGAAGAAGGGTAGGAGGAAAAAAGGAAATGAGTGGTAGAAGAAAGCGTGTTGGTTAGTGAGTAAGGATTTGGGGAGAGTGGTTCCAAACTTGTGCTCTACTAACATATAGACATTGATGCCTCACTTTAGTGAGTATACCTCATCAAGGGGCTGAACTGCAAAAAAAATTTAAATAAATAAATATGGGTTACTGCATGATTTGATTTAACAGTCAGTAAGATTTGCCAAGGGAAGAGCTGAAAATGTATGGTGTTTTGATAAGGGCTGTGAAAGGCCATAGTGCCTTTATCTTCAAGGTGGGACCTATGAACTACAAAAGTGTATGACAAATTCACATCTCCAGAGTTTCAGTTTTCCTAAGGAAGACAAAGCCTTAGAGCCCAGTGGTTGCAGAGATAATAGTCCAAATGTGAAACTGAGGTAAACTCATTAATTACCTGACTTTGTTAAGTGGCTTGATAGTCCATTTAGGAATGTGAGTTTTTTGCCACTCTGCATGAGCTTAGCTAAACTGTGAATTTGGAGGCTGCTTGGTAGCGTTAAATATTACTGTTGCCTGTTCAGTGGCTCTCAGCTGAAGGATGGGAAATGAAAGGGAGCAGGAAGTAGCACAGGGAGTGTTGAGAATTAGGGTGGGAAAGAAAAATCACAGAATCCTTAAGGTTGGAAAAGACCTTTAAGATCATCAAGTCCAACAGTCAACCCAACGCCACCATGCCTACTAAACCATGTCCTGAAGTGCCACAGCTACACGTTTTGAAAACTTTCAGTCATGGTGACTCCATCTCCTCCCTAGGCAGCCTGTTCCAAGTGTAGGAGTAAGAGATTCTTCTGCCTCCTCTTCACACTTGTGGTATAACTGGAAATTGAGGAAGAGAATGATTTCTCTACGTGTTTAATTTGGGAAGAAATGTGCCACATGTTCTTTATATTTTTTGGTCAGGAGTGTTATTTAAACATTTTAAATTCCTGATCCTTACTGAGAGGTGTACTGCTCGTGTCTCAAACGGCTAGAAATCTTGTTTGTAAAACTAGAGACACAAGACTCTGTACCTTTATTGGCCTCAGGGTATTCAAGTGCACAATTTCCACCTTTTGCCGCCTCTGTGCACTGTTTGAAAAATGTTGCTCTAAGCAGTGAGGGAAAAGCAAAATAAATAGGGATGGATGAGGACAGACAGTTTCCTCTTGTGAGCTGAGTAGCCTCCCTACTGAGCTCCAAGTTGTTCTAGTCAAGTTCTCTTGGTTTCTCTCCTTCCTGCAGAAGGATGATAAAGAAGGAAATATCAACAATATCACATAAAATACCAGCAGGATATGATCCATTTCAGCAAATAAAGATGTTTTGTATTTTTTCCGATCTCTTCTGATCGATAATTCTGTAAGTCAGAAAAGCACAAGGTTACATACTGGGAAAAGTGCAACAGAAACCAAGTGTTTTTCATTACTCACATTACTTTATTCTAGCAGTAGTAAAAAAGAAACAGCAACAAAAACTGTTACAAACAATGTGCAATATTTACAACCACTCCCTCCAGCTCTCCTATCTGGGAGAATGTGTCTAAAGAGAAAACAGCTAGACCAAGATGTAATGCAATTGGTGGTGGTCTATATCAAATTCAAGATCTGCCTCATTGACTTCACTGAGTCTGTGTTCACTACCATAGTTATTGTGCCTAAACTGGTTACAAAGGAGAAGATTATGAATCTGGAGGAGAATAAAAAAACACTGGAAGTAGGAAAAATAAACCAGTTTTTCACTAGAATAATTTGAAATACTTTACTTGGTGCTAGTATCTTCTTTAATCCAGGTAACACTTTTCTATTAATCCTTCTTTCAGATGTTAATGTTGGTGTGGATCTATCTCTGTGTCTTTTAGGTTTGCTTAAACTCCTCTTCCATCTTTTTCCCTTTCAAAAAAAAACAAAACAAAACAAACCTAAAGCAGAAATACCCCCAAACTTGGGCCTTAAAACAGTCTTCAGTAGTCCTGAAGGATGAATTCAAGTAGCTTTCTGGGATAACTACCAGGCTGGACAGATTCTCACTCAAATGGAGGTGTACGAGAAGACTTGTAACTATGTGGTTGTGACTTTGTCAGCTGTTACCAACTTCTGTATCAAGCTGGCTTGCAGTGGGAGTGCCATAGGAACTAAAGAGGTGGTTGTGTCCTAGTCTGGTCTCAGAAAATTCTTCCTCGTTCATGAGAGCAGTAAGACTTTGGGAGGAGACATGAAAGAAGTTGACTGGTGATGGTTATGAAAGCTATAACTATGCTTTGTGCTTGAATTGGTGACTGGGCTTTAGGAGATGAATACTAATTCATTGGTTGTGAATAAGTGCAGTCTTAAGTCTCAGAAAGCCTTCTTAGCAATTCAGGGTGGGAAATTTAGTAATGGCTTTCTAATCTGAGCAATGGGATAGTGAATTGGAATACAATTGTTTATATAAATACAGGTTTGTGTCTTCATCTGAGGGTTTTGTTTTGGGTAGTGCTTTTGTTGTTTGTGGGCTTTGTGTGTGTGATAGCATGAATTTGGGTTGCGTTTTGCTATATAGAATTTAGATTCTCTATAAATGGAAGGCAAAGGTACCACATAGAATACCGTTTAAATAGGAATTATGTATATTTAGAATTTTGCCATAATGGGGCTTCTGGAAGAAAACTTCAAATAATTTTATCCCTTTTGAGTTGCTAATAGCTTCACAGCTGGAAAAGGACATCAGAAAAGGAAGACAGTATGTGCTATGTTTTCCATTAGAGTCAAACAGATTGAAAATTCATCTGACTGAATATGTGAATTTGGAAGATAGTGAATGAGACTTGATAGCTTCAACACAGAGATCTATAGAATGAAAAACACGAATTACTGTACTTTGAAATAGGGAACTTGGTCCTGTGGCTTTGGCCGTGTAGAATAACAGCATTAATTTAGGAAGAAAAATGCTGAAAAATCTTTCTCTTAATTAAAATATTGTTAGGGAATTTTCAAAACATTAGATTTTTCTTTTTAAGTAAAAGTAAGGATCATCTTTCATGAGGAAAAGGATAATTAATTTACTTGTTATAATCCTTAAATGTAAAATTACTTCCTGAAGAACCATATGTCTTTGACTCAGAGGGATGGTAGAAGTAAAACCAGTTTTTGTTTTTGTTGTTTTTAAACAGAATCTGCTGAATTAAATGTGGCTTGAGTTACTTTAAGATTTGTCACTTCTTTTCTGCTATAAGAAAAAGAATCTCTGCAGCCTCATGACTTCTTTTTTAATGAGTGTTCACTTCCCTCTATGAGGTTAGGGTGAGATATGTACAAGTTAAATTGGCTTTCCTAATAGAATGTAACCTTGAAAAAGTGTTATATAGTAGTCAAGGAGTAGGGGGGAATAACCAAACAAAAAACCAGTTGTCATTGTTAAACATAACGTGGTAAAAGAGTTTCGGTTTGTTTACATGGTTTTGGAGGGGTTTGGTTTGGGGTTTTTTTTGTGGGGGAGTGTTGGTTTTTGGGGGTTTGGGTGCTGGTTTGGATTTTTTGTTGTGTTTTTTTTTTTTTTTAACAATATTGCTATTTCAGTGCCTAGATTCTGATTCTGGACTATGAGGAGAAACATTTAGATAAATGAAAATACTGTTTCAAGTGTTTATAGATGAAATTTCTCCTCAAGCATTTAATTTGTTTAGGCATAGGTCATAAAGTCGATCTCCATTAAATGGAGAAATAATATGGTCAATACTTAGTCAATATTTATTCATGTAAGGTGAAAGGATGTCTTTTTGTGACAAGACATGAAAAGATTAAAATGGTAAATTACATAATTCTTCTATTAGTTTTCTTTTAACCAAGTGTCCCATTTAAATACCTTTTGATACTTTATAGTCTTCTTTAGGAGGTCTTCTAGATGAGATGCTTCTGCAAGGTTCATTCTGGTTTTTATTGTGTTTGGTGGCTTTGCAAGTTAATGAAGAAAAACATATCCCTTGAGGAAATGAGATCAGTGTCTTGTGAACTTTAATTGAAATGCATGGATGCAGAGCTAAGCTGGAGCCTAGCTCTCTTGTAGGACTGGTAGCAGGGGAAGGTAACCAGCAGAGACTTGTTAATTTGATAAAAGCTCTTAAAAGTGGTACTAGTAGTAATATACCTCACTCTTATTATAAGACTCTACTCTCTGGAAACTAAACATGGGTTTGTAAAAAGCAATTTTTCTGTCTTGTCCCAAATATAATACCTCCAGGGCAGAACTTGTGTAACTCTTGGACTGCCACAAAATGAAAATAGCACTTCAGTAACTCTTCCTTGCAAGTCTTCCAAAGTGCAGTCAGGTTTGGGAGGCTTTTAAGGAAAGCAGCTTTTAATGTTTTCCTCTAAAACAATTCTGTCAAACAGGCTTTGAACAACCAGTCTCAAAAACACTCTCCTACTTGCCCTTGCTTCCCCGCTTTTCCTGTTTTTTGTAACAGTCCACTCAAATTAGATGGACTGAAATTGGGTCAAGTGGGCTGCACAAGTTGTTCCAGTGACTTTTCATCTTTTATCACATTGGACCTTAATATAATTTCTCCTTTTTTTCTTTGTCTTTCCACTTGTTATAGTCACCTTTTTTAGTGGAAATCTGTTCCTCAATTTCTTCCCCACAATCCCTTTCCAGTAGAAAAAAAAAAGAAAGGAATCCCATGTTGGCATTGTCCCTGCTTGCTGCCAGCTTTAAATTTTATAGCGATTCATGTAAGTACCCTCTGCTGTTGAGGTATATTCTACATCTGGGTTTTGTTTTTTATATTGCGTAATTTTACTGTTTTAAGTGCTGTTTTTAATTCTTTCAGTTTAGTGTACCTAAAGAGACTTCACTGAATGTAGTTAGCATATAATCGAATTATACATGCACATACAAACACATGAACACACAAATATAAACACCTTTTCCTCTCCCTTCACTGCTGGAGGCAGTTCAAGGCACTCTAAAGATGCCTTTCGTAATAACAAATACATGGGTAGAAAGAACTGTTGATTTTAATTTACTTCCACATCCTGAAGTAGGTTAGGGAATAGTTTGTTTAACATAAATCTCTTGAATATTTTACATTTTTTCATGTAATGATGCTTTATTCAGAAAATTATTGCATAGTAACTTCATTTGTGAGTTAGATTAATATCATTAATATTAATTTATATGCCTTATTAAACAGTAGTAGATTAATTATATTTAAAGAAAACAAAATGAGGTTATATCTGAATGCATGCTGCTGAGTCTTAAAAACAGGCTAGATAAAATGTCACTTCCCTGTTAAACTGATCTGCTTTTCAGTTTTTGTTAAAGGGGAAAACAAGGGCAAATGCCCATTTGCTTTCTTGCGTCAGATTAGCTTTTGCTGCTTTGTATTCATCATAGAGCTTGAGCATAAATAAAGGCATGGCCAAGGGAGCTGGATTCTCTCTTCTGGTTCACAAATTAAGTCCCAGCTCCAGGTTTGAACTCTTCCCAAGGTTTCTTGAGTCTAGTAGATAAATCTTTGACCAGTGATAATGACTAGGGGTTTCCAGTTGGTGCCCAGTTGTTTGCTGGATTACAGTTTCAGCAATGTCTAAATTCATATTAACTTGTTCTGAAGTCTCTCAGATTATATTTCCTTTCAAAGAATGGGTAATTCAAGTTCAGAAGCTACATTAGGAGAAGCATTGAAATGTTGAAGTGGTTGTTCCAGCCTTTTTGACAGTAGAGTATAAAAATGACAAGAAAAGGCATTCTCAAAAAATTTATAGTATTTTCTAGTTTTCTTTCACTAAGAAAAATGAAGGGTTGTCTTCCTCAGAATGCAACACTACAATTTTCAGTTCTGAAAAAAATATTGAAATGGAGAAAGAAAAAAAGGTGGGCAGGAGAGAGGAGTATGGGCATTTACTTTGCTTTTTGGAGCAGGAAAGTCCATTTGCAGACTTATACTGACAGTAGTTTATGTATCTTTTCCAATATCCAAGTAAAAGGAGAAACAACCAAGATTATTTTACCACAAGGTTATTACTATTTTCAAGTAGAGACAAGAATGGCTCAAGCTGGTGTTCTTTTGACAGAGTGAATGCCTAAATGGCTTTTCTTGCTGTGTATGTGTCCACTTAAATAAACCAAAATCTGAAATTGAATTAGAGACTATATCTCCTTTTCTGGTCTGCAAGAATAGATCTTTTCTTAGATTTAAGACAACTCTGTCCATGGCTTGATGAGAGCTTTATGCTATGAGTTGTAATTACACCAAGTATTTGCTCGTCTTGTCCTTGTGTTCCTAGCAAGCATTATATTACAATAATATTAACTTTTATTTTATGGTATTATTTTGTAAGCATGACATGTATCACTTATGCACAATGGATTTTACCCCCTAAAAAAACTTGCCCAGAACTTTAATCTCCCTAAATTCACCCCCTGCAAGGTTAGTCTATTGTTTGTAATGGTTACACTTTCTCCAAAATTAATATTTGTTTCTTTATTAAATGTGAATGTCTTCATTTTTCTTCTGACTTTCTTTAGACCATCTTAGGACATTTGCTTCCAGCGTTTTCCTTACCTGGGTATGGTACTTCTCACTCATCTGATGATACATTAAAATTAATCTATTTTCCCTATGGTGTGAGTCAGTTTTGTACTGGTGTCGCAGTATTCCTTTCCAAACAAAACCCTTGTAACTTTAATAAGCTCTCATGAGAAACCATACTTCAAGCCTTTTCAAATCTTCATAATTTGTTATGTCCATTACATTGCTTTTTTCCTCCCCACCCTTTAATTAAATCAAAGGAAACGGCTACCTTTTGGCAGAGTATTACCTCATAAATATTCATGTGTTGTTCTAATTTAACTGTTTCTCTTTTTTGTTTTCTTGCTTGTGCTGATCATATTTAACCTTCAGCTCTATACACAGTCTGCTTTGTGCTAATAAATAATAGATTTCTACTGCAAACATAAAACATATCCATGAATTTAGAAGTATTCCAAACAATTAGAGTCTAAATGCACAGCTGTGAATTTAACTTCATGGAAGGACTAGCATAAGAAATCCTGCTGTTAAGAAAGGATATCAGGAGATGTTTCCTGCCAGCGGAGGAGTGAATTATAAGGATAATCTTGATAGTCAAGGCCAGGAATGTAAATGTACATTGTATTTGCCAGTATTTTTTTAAATGACAGCAAGGTCATTTCTGATTTACTTGGAATACTTTACTAAGAGTTTGTATGTTTATGTGTGTGCAATATGCAGAGAACTCTCTGCCTGTTTGTAGAAAACAGGTTGTAATATAGGGTATAAGAATACATAGAATTTGTTTTATGGAGTCAGATGGCTGCTCCACGAGATGATTGCCATTAGAAACCATAATTGTGGCCTTCTAATATTCTGCAATTTTTCATTGTATGTAGAAGCAGAATATAATTTTCTTTTCCTCTTATATGTTGAGGTTAATCAAATCTGACATTGCAGGATTACATTGTGCCTTCTACACTCAATTTTGTAGTCTTTATACAGCTGTCTATAGAAGTTTTAAACTAATCCTGTACATTAGTTCTTGATATGATCTTGGGACTCTGCAAAAACTTGATATTCCCTGTTCATTCAAAGGAATTTCCAGCTCTGATGATCAATGTGCTATTTTGAATCTCATGACATACTAAATCTCCACCTAAAGACTTGTAAGCCCTGATGCTTGGTTCCTCCAGCTGTCTAAATGGACTATGCTATTTCTCTTCTGGTCCATGAAACCAAATGTCCATACCATGAGAACCAGGGTGTTGCTGAGATCTGCACATAATTATTTCCCCACATGGAGATATAGCTGGAGTATACTCTGAGAGCTTGGTGCTCCAAAGTGTTATTTTTTGCCCTTGTTTTGTGATGAAATAGATGACAGTCTTGGTCATTGGCTCTTACCTCTACCTTTGTGACATTTGAATTAAATGCTCATGGTAGTTGCAGCTATGAGATGATGGTGGAGCTGACAATGTTGGACTCCAGCCTCTTGAACAGCAGCTACCAGCTCATTTGAGACTTCAGATAGGGTTGGATTTATGGAGGACGCAAGTCTTTCAGCAAAGATTATTATTGTTATCTACAATCTGTATAATCTTCAGTGTTTTTTCAAGGCTGTCATAGTAGAGTCATCTTATTACTGTACTAAAGTTCAGTTATTTCCAATGTGGTTCATATCCAGAGTACATTTTTACTTTGTTTTGTGAGCATCTCTTAATATTTAGTATTGCCTTACTAAAAGACGTTGTGACTAACATTTTTGTCTTCCCGATGTTCTGGCTGTGTGTGTTAAAGTCAGCATCTCATCCTTACCGTGTTATATTTGACCAATAAAAACCACAAATAATAATTTAGTTGAGTGGCAAAAGTTACCTTGGCACAATCCCTATAGCTTCACTGCTGTTCACCTCAGGCAACTGAAACTAGTGCTAGAAGTCTAAGTATTCTGCAGTTGCTCTGGAGACATTCAGGCTGGCTTTCATATTTTGCTGTGTACCTCTCTTGTATTAATCCTTGCTTTGCAGCCACCCAGAGTCTTCTCTGTTGTTCCCTTGAAAATGTGATTGTATACTAGTCCTTACTGATACCAGCATCTTATGATCAGCATACCAGATACCTGGTGGCTTCATAAATGTGAAACCTTAAGCATCGAACCAGCTACTTCTGCATATTCTCAGGACAGAAGAACTGATTCTTGCCTGTAAGCAATTTCTCTCATATTGGCCATGTGATGAGAGAGTATCTGGGTCCCTGTTCATCAGGGATAGATCATAGCATCTGTCCTGTGTTCCTACATTCAGTAAAGGAGAGAGACACACACACGCAGCCTTACTGTTACTGGCTTAAATTTTCCTGCTCTAAGTGGAGTTACACATAGGGAGCTCCGTAGTTTGGAAGTCATTAGAACTTCACTGAAGAGAAAGGACTTAATGTAGATCTGTGTTTGGCTGGCTTTGCTTTTGTTTTATTTGATGATACCTATGCCCCTACAAGGGCTCAGGAAGAGTTCCTGCTGTACAAAGCACTTTACCAGTGTAAGATTTTTTTTAATTTGGATTTAGAATCTAAATATATTGCAAATTGAGACTGATTTATCTCATCTCAAGGCTTGACTGGCTTTCATGGATGTAAAGCGTTGTTATAAACAGTGCAAGAATTTGTAAAGGAAGCTAAGAAGCTTTTGTGTGAATGCAGTGTGTTTTGTAGAAGGAGAGTGAGAACAGAAACTTTTCCTACAATAGGAAAGGTAGAATTAAAGAGGGAGCGCTTTTTTCCCCCCCTCCATGATTTGAAAAATTCTTTTTAACAATTGATTCTCTTTCTCTCTAATAAGTATCATAATCAGTAGTGAAGTACTTCCAATACTGTGTAACTAATAAACCGCATAGAAACTGTCATGCTATCACCTAGTAGTTATTTGTTTGTGGTCTGTAGATACCACTTCAGTTAATCAAGGCTATGAAAGCTAGAACACAAGATCCAGATAATCAGCAAATGCACTAAAAGTAGATACTTTTCAATCCTTCTTAATTTAAAATAGGAAAAGATTACAGAAAGACAAGAAATAGAGGGAGGGGAAAACATCTTTCACCCTCCATGTCACACAAAAAGGAAGAACAACACTTAACAATGTGAATTTCACAGGGGTAAATGGTAATGAACTTGCATATCTATGAAACATTCCCACCTAGTGTCAACTTGTAATGCCTCTCAAAATGAGTGCAAGCTCACTATAGAGGACCTTAATTCCTGAGAAAAAGAAAGGCATAATGCCAAAATAAAGGGCATCAACTTTTTCTTTGCTGTCTCTGTCACTGGAAATGCAGAGACATGCTAGAGGCTGTAATCCAGAAGGGTAAACAAAGCCCCTGCTTGGTATTAATTATAAAAAGCTTCAGAACACAAGGAGTCTTACACACTTAAAAAGGAAGCTTTAATTGGATTAACTACTGAACAAATTTCAAGTTTAGATTACTTGTTTTTAGGGAAAAAAAAGAAAGGGAGATGGAAGGTTCATTTGCAGTAGGAGAGTTCCAAGATAAAATGACTTTGAAAAATGTAATCATATCTTGCCTGTGTTTATTAAGTCTTTGTATAAAAATAGCTTGTATGTCGTCTTGGCTGACCAGTAAGGAATATATTTAGCTATGGTTACCACTGAATTGTTTGAAGGGTGTGGATGAAGGGTTTTGGTCTTTGTCCAGGAATCTTTTCAAAGTGATAAAATCCACAAACAAAAGCATTCAGTGTGATGGTTACCAAAATGACAGTACCCTAGTCTTTGTAGTGGCAAATTGAAAAATATTGATTTGGATCTGAGCTTCAGAAAGTCAATCTAGGCATGTTTTTGATCTGAAATTCTCATTAATCCACCTGGATGGATGGGACCGCTTGCTCAATTACGACCAAAGATTTTTTTCTTGGAATGAAGAGATAAATATTTCTTCCATTACAATGAATGGACCCCTGTGTGAGGGTCTGCTATATCATTAGGAGTCGGAGTGCAGACACCCTGTGCTATGGAGAGTCTTACAGAAGCAGAAAAATATTAATGCAGAATGCTGTCATATGGAGAACTGGAAGCCCAGAAGTACTACCTCTAAACAAGAGATCTGAAATCTAGGAAAAACTGTTTGCTTTATACTTGGAAATAGTTTTCTCAGTGTATTTTTTCTTTCAGAAAAATATAGTGATGTCTTTACTTAAATAAAATAGCATGATTTGTGATCACAGTCTAATGATCTAGTTTTAAAATATTTCATTTTGCATGGGTGACTAATTTCCCCCCCTGTATTTGAAAAAGGCAAACGAGTGAATCAAGGCAATCTGTTTGCAGAATCTACTGTTTTTCTACTACAAGAATTAAAACCTAGGAGAAACTTTGGTGCTTGCGTAGTCTTAAGCGTGTCTTGAAGAGGAGCCAACAAAAGCAAAGAGTAATTTTTCAAATCTTCCTGAACAATGAACGGCTGGGTAATAGAAAGCAGAAACTGTGTGATTGGTATTGAATCAGTGTTGATGGGCAGAGTAGTACACAGCGAAACAGAACTTGAGTGGGCTATGTGAAGAGCTACCCTCCTTTATGAAGATGAAAGTTAAAAAGATGTGAAGGGCTTTTACAGGAATCTGAAAATAGAAACCATGTTCATCTATCAAAACTCCGAAAATGTGTATTAAATCCAGTAGAATGGAAAGGACACAGATTCCTGGAATTACACAGTTTGCAAAAGGGGAAGAGAAAGCAATGAAGGAAATCAGGTAATACTGTAAAGAAGGATTGGACATGGCTTCTCTTCTGGTAGCTCAGTTTGGAATGGTGCAGTGGTTTTTAGACATACTCCAGTTCACTGAATAGAATCTTTAATGTATATAACGCTTAATTTTCTAGAACAGGACTTCCATTCGGGCTTTGAAGGACAGGTGATGGATGAGCCCATCTCAAACATGTGAGGTGCAGTGTACATTTGGTGAAAACCAGAGGCAACATGTTAAAAAAAAGTAAGTCTCTATCTCTTGGTGGGAGGTGAGTTCCCATGAACAGCTTTTGGGAGGCAAGTTCTAGTAAAAATCTGCTACATGATCTCATCCTGCTCCCTAATTGGTGTCATGCAGGTAGTTGTACTGAAGGAGTAATTTGAAGCCCTTTAATCAAGAAAAACTAACCCAGAATAGCTATGTCAGCACACTGAGTAAAAACGGTAGGTTAGGAGAGCTGTACTGGCAAGTATGGCTTTTATGTAAGGTCTCTATAAGCCTATTAGTACATAACTCTTTAAGATGACTGAAATGTAGATACTGGGACCCAATAAATGCCTGAATATGTTTCTAAACTGATTATAAGGGTAAGGAAGATAATTAATAGCTTGATGATATTTTAAAATAACTTATAAAAATGGGTTGCTTTCTGCCTTAAAAATGAAAATAAGAAATAGTGTTTGGTACATGTCCAGAGATCACTTTAAAGCCAGGAGGATGTTATGACAGTGTTCTGAGTTCTTGTACAGTGAAGTCTATGTAAGTTCACCTTTTTTTTTTTTTTTTTTTGGTCTCAGGACTGTGACTTTTATGAGTCTGAAAGCTCTGAGAGACAGCATGTAGGATGACTTAGGTTTCCTCTTTTAAACTTTCCCACTACATGGTTAGTTTCCATTTGTCTGCTAGTTGTCTTGCTGCATTTTGAGAGCTGTTGAGCATCAGAATGTCTTTCTGTATGCAGGATCTTTAAGTTCATAATCAAATCCCCTCAATGATCTCATTGATAAAATAGTCCAGTTCATTTAATGTTCCCTCCCTGCATGGTAGGCTTTTTCAGTATGGCTAATGTAAATTGTTTCCTGAACATTTTAGAGATGTTCAGAAATTTTCAGGAGCAGAGACAGGACTGGAACATCATTTCCATAGCTCTCATTAAAGCTCAGATAATGAGGTGGTGTGTCTGTATCCATCACTGATGTCCCCCCCATTTAAGTACCTGCTGAATTCATTGCTGTTCACATCGTTTTGCTGGAGTTCATATTCTGGTTCATATTGAGGTATTTTCCAGTATGACTAAAATGTTGGGGGGGGGCTTTTTTGGTTTTGTATTTTTAATTTGCAAGTCCTTTTCTAACTTGTACATTTCTTAGATGCACTTCCTCCACTGAGTAGTTTTGGGCTATGTACTTTATTCCTAGATAGGGGTTTTGCATTTCACTTTTTTTAAAAATGTTTCTATGCATTTCATGTAAAGATGTTATTTTTATAAAATCTCCTTTCCCTCTTTCCATAAACAATAGAAATTATTCTTTTCAGACACCTCTTCTATTTCCTAAATTTCACTTTGAGGCAAGGGGAAAAGTTCTAACACACTTGGGTTCTTGAAGGGAAGGGTCAAATCTTCCTAAGATTTTTAGCTCTGTCTTACACTACTAGCCTGTAGTTAGTGTTGCTAACAGCCCCATGTGTCTTCCCATGCTGAGATACGTTCTCATGCAGTTTTTAGTTTGAAGCTGGGTAAAACTTCTACAGATTGTCGTCTTCATTTCTTGAAAATACAATTTCAGAAGGTCTAGGTAAGCTGTAAATAGCTTTGAACAGGAAATGAAAATTGGAAAATTTTGATTTTGTTCAAAAACTCAGCTGAATTAATTTCAAAAAAGGAAAAAACCCCCACATTCTCAGTGCAGTCTTAAACTGTGACAATCCACTCATTAGAGCTTTGTTTTTACCTTATTCACTATTCATAAATATACTCTTACCACCTTTTTATATGGCTCAACTGGACTCCTTATGTACTTGTTCTAATGTCTATGTAAATACAGCTGGTCACAGCTAGAATTAATGTGCTAATCTAGGCTACTTGGAATTTTTTTTTGTCACAATTACCTCCTATGCCTCTGACATACTTATTATTGAAAGTTTGATCATGAAGTGGGGGAACACCAGGAAGAAAAAAACAAACAAAAAACCCCAGAACTTTAACGGTTGTGTGGAATTGGGACATCTTACTTGATCAGAATTGGAGCACTATTACTTAAACTATTAATAATGAACAAAAAGCTAGACAACCAAAGAACAGTGAAATAAATGTGTATCCTGTAGGGTCTGGTTTTCTCTGTCTTCTTTCAAAGTGGATTTAGTTAAGGCTGGGGAAATCTCTACTGTCAAATTAAATAGATCAATCTTTTCTATGAATTTGTAATCATATTTGAGAAACAAAAAAGCTTTCTTGAATGGGATTAAAATTGTGTTATTGACATCAGGATTAATAATTTATTTGTGTCACAGAAAATATCTTCTGCATCAATATTTTTATAACTGTTTAAAGAAGTGCTAACTCAGAATTTAAGTAGGATGAACTGCTACATTTGGTTTTTTCATATTTAAAAGCAATAATGTTTTTCTGTTCTTTTACAGTCATAGTGCCACAACTGGCTGTTGATACCAAGTAGTATGTCATACCTCTTTCTGTCTTTAACTTTCAGCTCCTTGGATATTTCTGCAAAAATAGCATCTCTGTATCAGTGTTATTTTTAACATTACTCTTATTTTTTTCTCTAATTACAGAAAAGCAAGAAGGAACAGTTGTAAGTGGAAATAATGAGGAGGGGGGAAGTCTTAAGCTCACATACTGAAAGAAAAATGCTGTAGAGACTGACATGATGTAGCAGTACTGTTTTTTCATGATTTTATGCTGTCATGCAGCATGCAACCGAAGTAATAGAGACCGTTTCTGGTGCAATAAACAATCTCTCATGCAACTAGAGCTGTGGTTTAGTGTATGTAAGACCTCTAAAGATATCCCCTGCTGGAAAGGAAATGTTGTATGAGGAGTATTTCAGTTAATGCTTCTTCCTTCCATGTTCACTTTCTCTCATAAATGAATATTGCTTCTTTATGCTACGTATCTTTTTTTTTCCTTTTCTTTGCCACTGTGTATAGGAAATTATGTACTATATTTCTGTAAAAGTTCAGAGGTGTGTACCAGTTATTCATGCTTTCTAATTCTTTTTTATTGATATATATTTATGAGAGTGGGGGGAGACAGAATGCAGGACGGTGAGCTCCTTTTTAGTGAAAAGGGTGGTGGAGTGATCAGCCTGACATTCACAGAATCACAGAAACACTAGGT
>NW_010515351.1:43760-56519 GCF_000687285.1 Phaethon lepturus | reverse complement strand
AATTATTATATTATATTGTATTCCATTACACTAGAAGAAGAGTTCTTTCCATCCTTTTCTACCCTCTTTAAAGAAATGTCTTAGATTGTGCATCCAAAATTCTCAGGGTGGTCTCATCTGTTTTCTTCTGTTCATTTAATCTTTAGAGACTTAAGTCTTTGGATATCACTTACTGGGAAGATGCTGAAACCCCCAAATCTCAGCAGAACTGAAAATTTAAAAGATTTACTTTAACTTTACTTCACGGTGTTTAACAAGCACATTTTCATTTTTCATTGCTGCCCTTAATACAACAATTTGCCTTTAAGTTGCCCAGGCAGAGTAATGGAAGACAGGAATATTAGTGCAGTCAGAGAGTTTTCAGACTGGCTGTAGATTCCGTTGAATTGCTTTCATACTTAATGACAGTAGGTGATCAAATTGCAGTATAATGCTATCGACACATTCATCCAAGCTGGTTTTGTTAGCTTCTAACAAAATTATGGTGGCTATTTGAAGGCAATAATTAAGCTAACAATACTGACATTATTTTGGGCAAAGTTATATTAAGAAGTGTTGTTTTCACAAGGTCTCAGATGCATGGAAAACAAAACCAGCTTTTGAATATGTCTCTCTCCACCCTTAATTCTCAAGGTCCTGATGTCCTGAGGCTCTGAATATGTTCAACACTAGCCTACATCATCATAAACTAAAAATGTTCCAACAAGCAGCTCCTTCAAAAATGAAAAGAATTAAAGAAATAGAAAAATGTTATGACTCAGAATCCTTGCATCTTCCTATTCAGAAACAGCTACACACAACAGCAATGGCAAATTATCCTTTCAGATAATTTCTGAAGAGGTAAGACTGGAGTTTTCAAAAATATTACAGTTTTCCCGAGTTTCCCAAGCCAGGAAACCTAAATATTCCAAGGTAAATTAGGAAAAGTTGCAAAATCAGGTTCCATCAGACTGTAATTCCAGAAGAATCATGTCAGTTCATGCTAAGGGAGATTCTCTGACACTTCTTTTATTTTTTTTTTTTTATGTAGTGTTTTTCATTTTTTAATCTCATCAGAGGATGAAATCTACGCTTGCAGGATTAAAATTCCCTGGAATAATCTGTATATTTTGGTAAGTGCTTGACTACTCTTAGTGCATTCGTGACCTGGGTAATGTGTATTCATGACTTGCGTCACTCATAAAATCCTGGAAGGTGTTTTATGGCTATCTTTAAAGCTGCCTGTAACCCTGGGGCTTCTTAAAATGTGCTGTTAAAGATACTTTGCTATCACTAGACTGCTTACAACAGGTTCATTGGTTGTAAACACTGGCCTGGTTGTTATTGATTGGAACTTTTTCATCTGATTGTTCATCGTAAGTGCTAAAGATTCAGAGAAGTGTTGCCTGGACATTCCTTAAATGGATTCCAGGTAATTTAGTGTATATTATAGTGTATATTATCCTCAATAATATTGATTAATATCAAATAATATTTGGCAAAATTAACTTGTGTACTTTTCTGACTCTGTTCTGAGATACAATAACTGTGACAGCCTGCAGGCATCCTATTTGCTATTATTATTCTTATTAGTGTTGTTTTATTCATTTGATGGATTATCTTTTATCATGTATTGCTGCTTTTAGCATCGCTCTCTTTCTGTGTAATGTTCAATATTCACACTGCTAACAAGTACAGTTACATATTTTAGTGTCTCTATGCCTAGAGCCCTGGTAAATATTGATTGAGATTAATTTAATAAAAAGAAGATAGCCCCTGGTCCAATGTGAAAATGAATAAAATATAGACCAGAGGGTGGAAAACAACAAAAGATTTAATTAAACCTTTACAAGACTCTGCAAGCAGTTTTCAACTCTTTCAAGTGTTTTTTTATAGTGAAGGTGTTAGCTGTTGTTCCAACTAGAAGAAAATATTTGCTTTTTTCTTTTATACGTGTGTAAAGCAAGAACTGGGACTGCTACCTCACGTAGCTATTTTCTTACAGTCTTTCAGACAGCTGAGCGAGACAGCTTCAAGTATAACTGTCTAATATAAACTGTAGCTCTCTAGCAGGCACTTCAGATTTTCTTTTCCAGCCAAAGTAGCAGCAGCCACAAGCTTAGCTAGAAGGACCAGGCGCAGAGGGGAGGCAAATTTCTGCTTGGAATAGGTTTCTAATAAAAGAGAGATTTTTATCTGGTTCTTACACTTAATGAATGTCTCCTGCTCTTGTGCTCTGGCTTCTCACATTCTCATCCTTACCTCAGCCCTACGTCCTAAAAACACCAGGGGTCTTTTCACTTCCAAAATCTAGCCCTGCCACAGCTTAATACTCCAAGAGAAGGGGAACCCCTTTTTTTCTCTTTTTATCGTTGAAATACATGAGAACTAGCACGTGCTATTCTGCTCCAGCACACAAGCATCTTTGTCTCTGCTTCCCTGATACAGCTCTGTCACTTGGCAAAAACAATGCCATAAATTACTCCATGCTGATTTAATAAAGTGAGCTGCCTTATAGCCCAGCAAAGCAGATGGCATTATAGATTATAGGCTAATGCCTTGAAGGAGGCCCAATAAAGAAAGATCTTCAGAAAATAACTCAAAAGAAGAAAAAGGGCTGCACCCAGTGCCTGTAATCATCTTTCTTAGCTGGCAGGATTGATACCATCATGGCAGAAAACGATCACACGTCTCACATAGCAAAATATTAAATGCCACTGTAAAATGCCTTTCACACCAGGAGAATTTATTCCCCCAGGCCTGAAGTCCCTGAGCCGTTTTGGAGAGCGAGCGGTGTCCCCACGGAGGAGGCAGCATGCTCGCTGCGGGTGCTGGTCGCGGCAGGACAGCAAAGGCACGCTTCTGACCTCGCCGTGGGAGACACTGAGATGCTGCACAAGGGGAACCGTCATGAGCATTTTACCTTGTAGGATCTTCGGGTTTGCGGGTTCTTTTCCCATCTGCACCAGGACCAAGGTGTTTCCACTGTTTCATGGTTTAGTTCGCTTGTGTTGGTAGCTTGGATTTACGACCATATTGATATTGCAAGTAGGAATCTCATTGCCTGCTGTTCTCATGCACTCCTTCTGAATCTGATGGGAGTATCTACCTTTTGCACTAATTTAAGAGAGGCAATACATGGAGAAAGTGCCAGGCTGCTCACCAACACCACAACTAAGTTGCTTTTTATCATCCAAACAAACAAGGGGCTGGAGGGTCTGTAGCTACTCAAAGTGGGTCAGGACTTCGGTCCTACATCTCACACAGAAATCAGGAAACACAGGCACTGAGCTGCTGTGACCTCTTAAGTGATTACAATCATAATCCATTGTGTACTTGTTTGTAACGGATCCATTTCTGTAAGCAGTTGAGTTTAACTGGGCCACAGCTGGTGTTGGCTAAGTACATGGAAAGCAGGGGGGTGAGGGGAATGGGTTTATTGACTCAACAGCTCTCGTTAAAGTGAGGTTTCACTGTTTGATGATATCTGCCTTATTTCTTTTAGCTCATGAACATTTATACAGGGCTGCTGGCCTTCAGAACAGGAACTATAGTGTGGGACTCATTACATACATCTCCATGGCACTCTGGGAAAGTCACTTTTTCCCACCATATGGATTGGTGCTTCCAGGTCAACTATGTGGCACTTTGGCACAAATCCTTGTGCAGAGTCCTCCCCACCTTTGAACCACAGGTCTATAGCTGCCTGCTGGTCCTTCCCTAGAAACTAACCCTCTTCCAGGCTGTGCCTGTGCAGCTGGTTAAAAAACAGACCACCTGCTTTTTTGGTGGTGGCTGGAGAAGAAGGGATGGTGTGTCTAGATTTTGTGATTAGCACCAGAACCATCCTCCCATCTTCAGCATCTTCTGCCTCCAGATCTGGACAGGGAAGACTCCACACAGACCGCAATGTTCTGTGGGGCAGAAGGTTCTGAGGGGCAGAGCCTGAAGTTTCCAGAGCAGTTTATCCAAGGACTGTGGTAAACTGCCAATTACTTCAAAGATCTTTCATTTTATTTATTTTATGCTCTCTGCCTGGTGCAGTTTGGTGTGGGAGGTTAACTGAGAGAGGCACTGTAGCATCCAAGAGCTCAAAACCAGTGCCCCAGCAAAGGTAAGGACACTGAACAAGAGAGAAGTCAGGCTGTAATTTTTAACTGCCACTCCTTCTCTTCTTTTCTTCTTCCTTTGGAATGTGATTATTTCTTCCTATCAACAGAAATTAATCTTTACCCTTCTCTCTCCTTCCCTACAGCTCATACACTTGCTGCTCTCAACTGTTCACCAATGCCCAAGAAGAGTTGGGGCATGCACATCAATGCGCAGAAAAAATCTATGAGGACATGTTCCCAACCCTCCATTCATCTCCTTGGTGAGGAAATTCTCAGCTGAACTCAAAGAAATTATGCAGTACTGCAGAAAACAAGCTGCTTTATGCCTGCAGTCTCACAGGGTGTGCATGAGGACATGAGGAGCGGGGAGAAATGCTAAGTAAGCAGAAAGAAAAGCCAGCAAAGAGCGTGGTCCCATCCCACAATACACTGTCATGAATTCCAGTCTTCATGATATCACTCTGTGAATTTGATGTCATTTCATATCTGTCATATCTTTTGGCCATGCTTAGCCTGCAGATCAATCAGTCTGAGCATCTTCATCACTCTGTTGCACACTGAGCCTAAATTAGGACTTACAAATCACAGTGAAGATCTCAGTTACAGCTACGTATATGGCTCCCCTCTGCAGCAATTCACTAGATGGTGATTCTTTGCCTTTTGTGGCCGATCTTCTGCGAAAGACTCTGCAGGTGGTAATTTCAGGCTTTCCGTAGCGGCAAATCCTTTGCCATGCTGATTTTCAGCTGTGGAGCTGGTTGGCAGTGCCTGCAGCGAAGGTGGCATACCTCTGTGGCTCAGAAATGACCTTACAGTGGATGTCAGCAAGCCAAAGGCGTGGGAAATGACTGCCTGCTAAGGTAGGCAATTGCCACAGCTTTATCTGATGATTCGTCAGACACTAAAAATTTATCTGCTGAGATAATAAAACCCAAAAACAAAGCTTTTACATTGGTAATAGCTTACATAACATGGATGCCATCAGAACTGCTCATGTAGATGACAGACAGCCTTTGGTGTGCCTCTTAACAGTAGCTTTTAGAATATCAGGTTCAAATCCAGACATTGCTTCTTGCTCCCTAGTAAAGCTGGATGGTGAATATAAAACCAGCCAATGCACAAAGACCCTCTGAGCTGCTCCTTCCCCTTCCCTCTGCTCACAGCCCTCCTATGAACTTTTGGTGAAAAACCTAACTAAATAAGATTAATTACTCTCCTGTAAAAATATTCCCTTTCAAAATCGCTAGTGAGTGATCCTTGCTTCACTTCAGCATGCCTTCCCTTCTCTGCCTTGTTCATCACATTGAGTTAATGCTTCACTGAACAACTATAGACCCACTTCCCCTCAGAAGTCAGCTCTTGCATCCCCACCAAGCTTCCTGAGTGCCTGTGAGCTAGTGGAAAAAACTCACATTAACTGGAGGGTGCAGGTTCTTTGTCCTGTACCTTCTCCACAGCAGCGTGTCATCTCATTTTGTAAATGGAAGGAGTACACAGAATCCCAGATTTGGCCTCAGGAGGTGAAGAGCAGGACAAACAAGTTCTCACTTAGGCCAGGCCTGGGACCACACTTCTCTGCTCTTTTTCAAATGCAGTAATTTTAATCCCTCAATTTCTCTGACTTCTGTAGTTCAAAAACACTTTAGGAAAAGTACTGGAAACGGAAAGGGGAAAAAGCAAGGGTTTACATATAGATATAGTTATAGATATAACGGCCTTCATCTGAAGGATGTTTGTGCAGACCAGGACTGATTCATGAGACCCAGCATCCTGTAAGCATCAGCAACACGTGGGTATGTGACGCCTTTGTGTAGCCTTTGAAATCTCAGATGACTCATCCGATGAGATACATAAGGTTGTATATCCATTTTCAAGACAGAGAAGCTGGGGGGCAAGGAGCTTGTCCTTGCTTTAGTTCCCTGACGAAGCACACAAGCAGGAAGAGCGCTGGGAGAGGAGGACTGCCCACCTCCTGCGCTGGCCACCGGGAATGGGGGGCTGATGAACCGTCCAGCTTTGTGAAACGTACACTTACATCGTCGAAGAAATAACCCACCCCAGGGTCATGTTAGGAACTGTTTGAAGTACAAAGGCAGAAAGAGGAGAATGTCTGAGTCTGACCCAGGAGAGGCAGGGGAGCCACTGGCCAAACCGAGGACCCAAGTGAATTCCCCAAACGCAGGGCAGCAAACTGGGGCTGGGCTTGGTGAACAGCCAGCCCAGAAATCAGCTGTGTGAGAGCCTCAGAATGAACTCTCATTGTCTAGTTAGCTCTATTTTAGGTAAGAGAGCAAGGGAAATAATCTGAACTATTCATAGTTTCAGCAAGCATCTCATGTAGCTACCTTTTAAAATAAAAACTCTTTTTTTATTATTTCCAGTGAAAGTCTGTTACAGTACTAAGACGCTGTGGAAAACAGACACAATTTTGAATCTACAACAGACATAAATGCTCTGATTCCCAGCATTAGGAATGTCATTGCAAGCATTTCATCTGCTGTTAAGAATGTGTGATACATCACTGCATGAACACTGAGGAAACAGACATAGTTCAAGGGCTTACGCTGGGAGTAGTTCAATTATTAAAACATGGTAGTGCTATTGTGCCACAAACAACCATTGATGTGTCTAAAGGAGACATCTTACTGGCACGATCTGTGTTCAAGACTTCTGAAATAAATCTTATCTGGAGCATGTCATAATAGCAGTGGTTTGTAACACAATGTAGCTCTGTGTGTGTGCATGTGCATGTGTTCTCATTTCCTTAAGTGTCACTGTTGTACGTAAGGATAAAATTTATTTGTTAACACTTATGAATATTTATAAGCAAATTTTCAATTAATATTCCACAAAGGAAGAGTTGCTCATATTCTTATTAATTAAGAAAAGGAATAATGTTGCCCTCTGAATGTTTTTTGACATGCTGATAGAGGGGAAAGTCAATGCAGTGAGTTTAATTCTGCCCTTGCGTACAAAGCCAGTGGGTGGGAAAAGTGAGTCCCAATGGGCCAAACAATTACTTAAATGATGTCATATCACATCCAATACAAGTGAGTCAGATAACAGGCCAAACTCAGATCTCACTGAAGGCAGTGGGAGCAAGGGGAAAGTAGTGAGACTCATATTAGTATTGCATTCAGTGGGAGTAACTAGGGAGGCGGGAGAAGAGAATTGACTCCCACTGTGTCTTTCACCTTAATTTATACCTTCCTGGTACTTTCTTTTTTATGTGCTTCAGGAGGTCATTTTATAGACTATCTTACAAAAATTCTTAGTTCTCCTGTAATTAAATTACACATTGCCTGCAGATGCTGACCTCTCTTCTATTAATGAAAATAAGTTGGTTTTACAAAATTTAATGATTTTGCATGGCTTAAAAATGTGCAAGAGATGAAAATTAATCTTGATAATTTGAAGAAAATTCAAGCAATTAAACACTCAACATGCAGTCAAAGTGTAGGAATTATGTTGTTTCTCTTTTTGTTTTAGCTTAGGCCACGTTCCCCCTAAGGTTTAGCACAGCCTCACACTTGCAGGAGGTAATGCATTGGAGGTCACAGCAGGCAAGGTGCTGGAGAAAAGTGGACCCTTCTTTCAGTGGCAGTGCTGATTTTAGCCAGTTTAACCTAATCAAGAAAGTCCCTGGGTAAATTATTTCTAATAACTTATGAATAATAGAAATGGAAGCAGTAATAAGAGCTCTCTAGGTCCTCAAAGTCTTTCCTCATAGATTTGAAAGTATTAGTAAAGAAGTGTTTTTCTGTTTTTTCTAAGGCTCCAGTGCATGCTGGAGTCCTCAGAGTCCTCTTGAATATTTTAGACAGTTCAATAACAACGGGGAACACACCATGCCATTTTAATTAAGCTTGATGTGCACTGACCTTGAAATTGGATCAGAATGTCTATTTACTGACCACGCTGTAGCTAAATTCAACAATTGATTTTCACTAGTTGGACTGGAAATGCCAGTGAGCAACTCCATGTAATTTCAGTGGGTCACTGGAGATAGTGGGGCCCTTCAGGGAGCAATAAATGCGCTTATCTTAAATAGGAAAAGGTTTTTAAATATTTCTATTTAAGTAGCACAGGGAGGGAAAACTTTGGTATCTTGATGTTACATGCAGAGAATGTCAATAAAAAAATCTATTTTTAGTGCCTATCATTTGGACAGTCAAATCATTTCACTAGTAATCAGTTTCTCAGTGGCACTGTGACACTCACAAAAGTCTTATCTCCAGTTTACTACTGGGAAAATTGATGCACCGAGTAATTGAATAACTTGTCAAGATCAAATGAAAGGACTATCATGTTGCAGAATATTGAAGGGCTTTTAGTTTTTAACATGGTGTCAGACCTCAAACTTTATGACCGAATATTCCTCTCTGCCATTGTAAATGCAGGTCAAGGCTGCTGATATCTATGAGAGTCACCAGTTTAAATCTTAGGCAAACAAGATCACAGTCAGCCTTTAACCTCTTGATTCTTTTATATAATACAAGGTATATTTTTGCAGTCTGCTATCTTTTTCTTCATCTTAGCTGGGATATTACAAAACACAGCAAATGCTATTCCCTTTTCAAATGGACATCAGTTGTTTTGACTGAGTGGTTTTATCTTACTCCTGTTACATGTTGCGCTACACTGTTTTCAGGAAGAACAGAAGGTAAAAAGTAGTGATTCTTCCTTGTTTCAGTCACATCTCACAGTAAAAACTACCAGGAATAGAAATTCATGAACACCTTATTTTTCTCCCAGTTAAGCTCTTCTTTCAGTAGTTGTTGCACTGTTGTCAGTGGAGCTGCTCTTGATATACAGCAGTTTGAGCAGCAAAGAGACCCAGTGTGTACATAAAAAGAGTATTTATTCAAAATTTGGTCATGGAGTCCATCTCATATTTCTCTTCATCTGTGAGGAAGAATTTTTCTTCCTCTTCCTCTGGAAAAATCTGTGTCTTCAGCTTTGTTCCAAGTACACGTCAGTAGCATTATAGCTTTATGGTATATATGTAAGTAAGTGCTTCAGTTCAGGAAATGGGGCAATCTGGGGTTGCTATAAATCAGATGGAAGGTTCATGGGCAGATCTCTGTGGGATAAGATATTATACAGAGTGTGACAAATAAGGACAGAGCTGTCCTGCTATCACATGACTGTGTATGAAGGTTAAAACATAAAGGTCCCTTCCAACCCAAACTATTCTATTATTCTATGATAGTACAAAAAATTGTGTACACGAACAAACCTGGTTTTGGTATTTGCAACAAATTTCTCTTGTGCAGTCAGATTTTTTAAGATTAAAAACATCTTTTATTTCTTTGTGCTGATTGTTATTCTTTGTTGGCAACACTTGAAACCAAGCCACAAGCTGCTTAACTGGCTGTTCATCTCCCAAAATGTGATTTTCCTACATGGAGGACCTCATTTTTTAGTGGATCTGCATGATGAGTATTGCATCCACCTATGAAGAAGACAGGGACTCCAAGTGAATAAATGAGTCATCTCCCCTCATGATGAAACACATGGAGAACTCACTCATGCTGGTCTAAAGCGGAATCAATGTAGTCAACTCAGTAGGAAGTGATCCTGACATGGGTTTTTAAGCCTCTGTCCTGAGCTGTTAGACTCAGATCCTAATATATGAAAAACAGGATAATAAAACCAAAACCATAGAATCAAGGAGTGAAACTTTTCTTGAAATGTGGCCTTGTCTGCAGCATAAAAGGTTGAACTCGGTTATCTTCTGGAGGATAATTTGGACACAAAACAGCATGTACTGCGGACTCAGGTTTCCTGAGAAGATGAACATTGGAAGAAAGCTAATCAATCTTCGTGTCCAAACCTAGTCCAAAGCAATTACCCCAAAATCACGGAGAACCTCAGTACAGTAGGAATTCAGCTGTTGAGGTTTTCATAAGTACCATTGCCTTACAGTGGTGGAAGTCCAGTTTGAGGCCCAGTCTCCTTTGTTAGCGTCAGGACTCAGAGGCTGATTTGCCAGCATGTTACTCTTTTGCTGTTTACTGATCTGTGATTTCTTTTCTATCCACTATTTCTCACCATCCCTCTGGTATCTTTCAAGAGGTGAAGGCCTTAATGATTCATCATCGCCTAGAGAGAGACTCTAGACAGAAACAACAAAATTGCTCTCATCTCCCAATGGCTTGGTTCACTTTCTCCATAAAGTTTCCATTCCAGTTCAGAGTTTAAACTGCCAAATCTCTGTAGTTTTTGAAATATTGGTAGAAGAATATGGCAATTTTTATGAAGAAGGGTCAATGAGACAGATAATTAGGTTCTAGGGGAAAGAAATTTTTTCATGAATAGAGGTCAAGCTAAGCAATTAGTTTTATGTAAAATAAAACTTCCCCCAGGAGTTTTTCTAAGCAAAATTTTAGAATTTGTTTCCAAATAGCTATTTTTTTCATTTAGAAAATTAGCTCCACTGTGGTCCTCTCCATGGGCTGCAGGGAAATATCTGCTCCAGCCCCTGGAGCACTCCACCCCCCTTCTTGTCTGGCCTTGGTCTCTGCAGGGCTGTTTCTCACAGTTTTTTCATCATTTCTTGCTGTGCAGCGTTTTCCCTTTCTTAAATACATTTCCACAGAGATGCCGCCAGCTTGGCTGATGGACTCAGCTGTGTCACAGAGCTGCCCTCACAGATCTCTTCTCACAGAGGCCCCTCTGCAGCCCCCCGCTGTCCACACTTTGCCACGGACACCAAATACAGTGGTTTAGGGTCCTGACTCTACTTTTTACCTGTCCTGTAGCCCTCAAGATTGAGAATTCTACCAGGGCATGATCGCTGCAGCCCAGGCTACCTCCAGTCTTGACCTCTCCAGTAAGTTCTTCTGCATTAGTGAGCAACAGGTCCAGCAGTGCTTCTCGTCTGATCAGGCTCTCCATCATGTGTACTAGGAAGTTGTCCTCAGTGCATTCCAGTAGTGTCCTGGACTGCTTGCAGTTTGCTGTGCTGCTTTTCCAGCAGATGTCCAAGTGATTGAAGTCCCCTATCAGGATCAGGGCCTGTGAGCATGATGCTTCCTGCAGTTGAAGAAAGAACTCTTCACCAGCCTCCTCTCCTTGATCAGGTGGCCTGTAGTAGACACCAAACACAAAGTTTTCTTTGTTGGCTTGGTCTCTAATATTCACCCATAAGCTCTTGACCTGTTCATTGCTCTGTGCAATCAATGCTGGTTTTGGCATAGAGGGCAAATCCCTCACCTCTCCTTCCTTGCCTGTCCTTTCTGAATAGTTTATAGCCATCAATCACAGGACTCCAATCATGCAATTCATCCCACCAGGTTTCTGTGATAGCAATCATGTTGTAGTTTTCCATCTGGGCAGCGGCTACCAGCTTCTCCTGTTTGTTTCCCATACTGCGTGCATTGGTACAGAGGCACTTGGGCTGGCCTATTGGCCACATCACCTTTTCAGAGGAGTTTGCCCTCATTCCCTTGAGACAATTCACAAGTGTTTTCTTGTTGCTTCCTAATGACTCAACAGCCCCTGGCTCTTCTCTAGTGCTTAGAACTCCATCCCCTTCCCCCGCTAAATGTAGTTTAAAGCTCTGTTTATAAGTCCATCCAGCTTGTTTCCCAGCAGACTCTTGCTCCACTTTTTCAGTTGAGCCATCAGCTGCCAACAGGCCTGATTTCTCAAAGATATGCCTAAAATCATAGAAGCTGAGACCTCGAGCATGGCACCAGCTATTCAGCCAGTGATTTACCTGTTCAATTCATCTCCTCTTTCTCAAACCCACTTCTCTGACTAGGATGACAGAGGAGAACACTGCCTGTGTTCCCGACCCCTTTAACATTGTTCCAAGGGACATAAGGTCTCTTTTGGTATTTCTGAGTTGCCTCGTTGCAGTGCCATTCAACCCTAGTTGGAACAGTAGGAACGGGTGATAGTCCTCAGGCTTTACCAGGCTTGGCAGCCACTCCGTGACATCTTGGATGTCAGTTCCCAAGAGACAGCAAACTTCTCTAGAGACATTGTCTGGATGACAAATGGGCACTTCAGTGCCTCTCAGCAAGGAGTCTCAAATTGCTAAGACCCTATGCACTTTTCTGGTGGCACCTGTTCTAAGGTACATGGGTGGTTGGACCAACTTTACATGGTTGGCCTTTCCTGGGTCTTGCCCCTTCATCCTGCTCTCTTCATTCTTCAGCCCCACGGTATCGTATCTGTTACGCAGGGACACTTCAGGGGGAAGGGAAAGGTGCCTTTCCTCCTGCCCTGAGCAGAGATGAGAGTCCAGCCTCCTTTGCCTTGTGAGTTAGTTCAGTCAGTCAGGTCAGGGTGGGAAGCAAGCTTGCCTTCCCTTTGCAAAGCCTGAAGGCAGGGTTGTCGCTCAGCTTGTCACAGCGCATGATACCACGCATCGATCTCTAGCACAGATTCCCAGATACTGCGCTGCCTGTTAAGCTCCTCTTGTAACATGGCTACTTGCCTGAAGAGTTCAGTTACACCCATGACATCCACCTCTGTCTACGGACCCTGGGGGGACTTCAAAGTTCTGGAGTTCCGCGCGACTTTGGGTCTGAGCAGCTCTTTCAGTTCTTGGCAGGTCTGTCTGAGTGTAAGTGTCCGCATAGGGAGGTTTTACCACTTCCATCAGGGTTTCAGCAACAGCTATGCAGTTGCGGTGGGCGGGCATGGGTTAGTTTTA